>NW_012026829.1:717991-801375 GCF_000956235.1 Wasmannia auropunctata
GGGGNGGAGGGGGGGGTTCGCTTGGTTTGAAAGAGAAACTCAGGACACGCGCTCCGACGACGACGATCGGACTCGGACTCGAAATCGCTTCGCGCGCGATACGCCCGGGCGCGTTCGCACGGAACGGATTATAAAGGAGGAGGTTCCAGCTCGTTGGAAGTTCGCGTCCTCGCGGCGCGCGGCGGCCGCGCCGCGAAAACGCGCGTCGACCGCGATGATCGCCGGCGACTTCAAATGCCATTGAATGCCAAGCACCACCGGTGGCACCTTCGCGCGCGACGAGCCGCGCGCGATGACTCAGAAACGCATTATATTTATAGCGGCATACTTCTTCGCTCTCCGCGAAGAGGAGGCGGGGTGAATCACGCGTCGCGCCGCCGATGCCGCGAAATCTCTCGCGCGCATCCAGACGTCGGTCACCGTCGTGCCTCGCTTTCGTCTTTTCCTCCTCCGCCTCATTGACCCCGAAGCCATTATAGTTAAATGTGGATAACGCGATACTCGCGCGACGGAACGCACGCCGATTCTCCTCCCAATCGCAATCTTTACGCGCGTGAATTCATTTCTCCTATCAAACATCGAATATAATTGTATAATTTTCATTCGTTTATTAAGATGCATATAATCACGTAACGACGGTTTAATTAACGCGACGAGACTGCAGGCTCGTGACGACGGCGAGGACGACACTGCCGATTAGTGTGTCAATAGGTTGCCGATTCCAATCGCGAATCGCCCAAATTTAGCGTTCGTCGGTGGCCAAGATTCGCGAGGCGCTCAGAATTTGCACTTTATTCGCGACAAATCGTCCTCCCGTCCTGCTCGTCACATAAATTATCTCGAATTATGTCACATTAAACAAAATGAGACAAAATTTTTTAATGTATTCTCGATCAATTTTCTTCTTAAACGAAAAGAATATCCGTTTAATAAAAAAAATAGTGAAATTTTCAATTTGTTTGAAGACGCGAGACTTTAGTGAAATTCATGTGGCGGTCATTTCTCTGTGTCGCTTAGTAGAGAGGTGATTGAACGTCAGGTGTACACGTGAACAGCGCGTGTTGTCCGTCGTAGCCCATTTAAATTAAAATCACGGTAAGAATAAAACAAAAGAGCGCGAATATGTTAATGGCGGACAATGTGTGTCCGAAGAACTACCGCAGTTACGTGACTCACTTGAATTAAAAGGCGCCGTCGGCTCCGGGATCCGGGCAGACGTTGCCGCAAAAAACAAAATGTAAATGTTAAGATTATCGTTCACTTGGGCGGAAATAATGAGAGTCGACAATACTTTTATCGCTCATGTTGATGCAAATAGCAGAGAAAGAGAGAGAGGGAGGGAGAGGGAAGGAGAGAGTGTTACTTTCATTATCTGCCCCTGTTACCAAATTTTTCCAGACGTCAGGTCGTTTAAATTACAAATACTTTTATTCGTTGTTAAATGCCGAATAAAAGCATGATAATCGAAAATCGAGGTGTATATACATATAATTAATATACAATGCGTAGATTTTAGGATTATCGTCCGCTGGAGATATTTGACCGGTCGTTATTTGATGTGTAAATATCATAGTATCGATATTATCCAAAGCAGTATCGTAAGTAGTCCCTATATAAAAGTGATGACGTGATTCTTTTTATGCAAAGGGCACCTTTGTTCAAAGCGAAAGTCTTATCGATCGCACGAGCTTGATCGCCTATCGATAAGATCCAGGTAATCTCGTCGTTGGAATCGAACAATACTCGACCGCGTTTCTGGCTAACCTGTTGGCGTGGACTTAATAAGCAACGCAAAACCGACCGATCTGGCGAGATTCAAGCGGTTCGGTGAGATAACGCCGAAACGCGTCGACGCGACGGGCTGCAGATAAGGTCGACGACGTTTAGACAAATGGCCGGAAATTACGCGGGTATTGCTCGAAATTATTTCGGAGTGGCTATCTTATCGCGGACAATTTTTCCTTTGTCTTCGACGTCCAGACACGTTCGACGAAACATGATAACCGTTTACATCAAGGATACAATATTCGTTATGTCAAAGCAGAGAACATCCAAAGTGGTAACGATATATTAATTTTATTTATATACGCTTTTTAGGCTAATAAACTAGCAAAATTTTATCGATATAAATATCAACGTCAGTATAAACATTATATTATTATTACAGTAACTCACGAGACATTTCAACCTGACCGGGTCCTCTTATATAAATAATTAATCAACAAAATCAGCCTATTTTATATGAATTACAAATAAACCGAGTTAAGTATACGCATTTTTTAAAAACTGAAAAATAACATAAGATTGACATGCAATTTAAATATATATCATCACGTAGTAACATAATAAAGCTAAACAAATTAAGTCGGAGTTAAAATTACAAAATAGAATCGATGTATAAAAAGTCAAAGCCCACAATTGTGGTGTCGGTGCATAAAAAGTCATTTGGTAAAAAATTAACAAATTCTGTTAATTAATTAACAGAATATATATATATATATGTATATATATAAAACATTGCAATTTAAACTTAAGTTAAGGGAACAAGATGAGAGATTAGGCATTCACGATTCAGAGGCGTTTACGAATCTGTCGTGTGTGTATATATAATATATATAGATGAAATAAAATTAAAAGAATAGAACAAAATCACTGATACACATACTGACAAACCTAGCTGACAGATTCGTAAACACGTGTGAATCGTGAAAGACAATGTCTAATCTCTCATCTTGTTCGCTTTAATTTAAGTTTAAGTTGCAATTAAATATACGGTGCAGTTACGTAAAACAAGTCAGTTACGTAGCAAAGAAACGCGTCGCTTAATTAAGGGGAATCTAGAGCGGGAAGTGTCCTCTTTCTTTTTCATTCTCATTCCTCTCACATGAGCATCGATATATATAAGTTGCGGTCGAATGATAATACAGACCACAAGAAGTAATAATAAGTAAGAAGTAATAATAGTAAAATATATATATATATATATATATATATATATATATACATCAATGACCTTTCGAGAGGTTAAGAAGATTCGACGCGTCAGTCGGAGGATTCTTTGTCAGTCGAAGGCACTTTGCAATTCAATTCGTGTCTATCCCGCTGAGCCTTTTGTTATTTTGTCGGCCTTGCAACGCGTTGCATGCCTCCGTTTTCCTCCTTCGACGTCAGGAAACTCGGAATCTTCCACGGAAAAACGACGAAAGATAACCAGACAACTGACCAGTTGAGAAAAATCCGGAAGAGTTGATAATAAATTTAGCAACGAGTAAAATCCGGAGAAGGAAAAGAATTAATGTGAGAAAATATCCATCGGGAATTGCCCGTGAAAGTAAAGCTTCAAATGTCATCGGCGAGATAAGGCATCGGAAGATAAAAAGAAAATACGTGTTGCAAGAGTGTACAGGACAAAGTATATAAATACACGAGATAACCTTTGCAACCGCGATAGAGAATTGTGATCACGTAAATAAAATGAACCGAGGAGGCGTAGCGAGATTTTAAAAGGTAAGGCAGGACAGGACCGAGAGTCGAGAGAAAACGAAAAATGCGACGAGGTCGAAGGAAAAACATTCTTCCTGTTTCGCGAGAGATCGCGATGCACCTGTCATGATCGCACCAGCAGCGGCTGCTGTATGTAATGAACAATATGTTTAGTCTGAGTTCCAGATTCAATTACTTCCGACCAAGCTGTAACATCAAATGTTGTTTCCAATTCAGGCTTATCGATTCGGCTGGTAATATCAGGTAATATACCGTACATGCACATTTGCGCGTATGCACGCGTGTACTTTGCATCGTGTGCGTGAGAACGTCAGATGAATCCGTATGTGTGTGTGTGTGTCGCTCGACTCGCAAGTTAGTTATATCGCTCAGATTCGTATGCAGTGTTTCACTCGGCAACTCGTACGCGCGTGTGTGCGTGTAAATTAGCACTCCTACCAAGGAGGCTGCGCGAGCTGCTGCGGACGATAGCGCAATTCGCGTCGCCGGACACACGGCACGGACGTGAGGACAGCGGACTGTGCGTGTGCACCGAGCGAGAAGGTATGTCCTCTTATCGGAATCTTGGCCAAATATAATACTTGTTTTTGTGAGAAGAACGATAGCGAGACTCTCGCCCGCCGCGCTCTCCCCCTCCGTCTTTCGTCGTGCTATCTCACGCTTTCCGTCTCGATCTCTCGCTCCGACGATAATATTCAACGCCGTTCGCATCTGCATCGGGGGGCCGCCGCTGCAACGAAATGCCAGCGACGGGCGCCGATCGCTCTCTGTAGAGGCCCGATTAACGATATTATTATCGCCGCTGATAACGGCGCTCACCGATTTTCCGTCCGACGTACACGTTCACTCGATGAAGTCGTCACGTAATAAATAGGCTCGTAAAACAGAGGGATCTCCTTGTAAAAGAGACATTTTCTATTTCACATTTTATATCTTAGGGATAATATTCTGCGTGCTATAAAATTGTACTTACAATTCCTCAATAAAACATACGTTCTATACATATTGTAAATGTATCTATAACTATACGGAACATGAAAAAACCCACGATTCTTTTGCGCGCAGAGCTCAATTGTGATCTTGGAATCTTGTCAAATCGAACGCGTGCCTTAAGGCTAAATCATACTGACGATTGTAATTGACGCACTGAGAAAAATGGTTTGTTTGTACCAACAAGATGTATATGGCTGAATGAATTTTGGTGAAACCAAACAGAATTTCGGATTATAATAAGAGGATTTGATATTGTATTACTAGAACGTTTGATAGACTTTACTATACGGATTTAATTAATATTTTCTAGTTAAATCTACAAAATTTCTGGTTATATTAGTACGCTCTATCGCCACAAGATGGGCATGGGACGAATTCAATTCTCGTATTTAAGAATCACTACGGAATAGTATAAAAGATGCAGCATCATGAGATCTTTAAGATCTCTTAAAGTGAGATCAAATTTTGATAGTAATTCTGAATCTTATATTCAGAATCTTATATTTCTGAAAATTAATATATACTAAAGTATATTAATATGAGAAATTCAGTCACACAATAAAAGAAATTTTGATATATTTAACATGAAAGAATTGTTCAATCGACAAAAATTTCTGATATATTTAACAAGAAAAATGATTCGATCGCCAAGAATAGTAGATTTAACAAGAAAAAATTAATCATTCAATATTCGTCTGGTGAATCGTACAAGAATTCTGATTCGTCGATTTTCAAACAGACATACTAGTTGACTTTAACAGATTTCCTCTTAATGCAACCAGATTCTTTTTTCAGTGCGGTTACTTAAATTTTCAACCAATAGGAGCAAAGCAATCACCGATTGAGATTAGCAACTGCCGTTTAGACAATGCCCTATT
Source organism: Wasmannia auropunctata (assembly GCF_000956235.1). Lineage (NCBI taxonomy): Eukaryota > Metazoa > Arthropoda > Insecta > Hymenoptera > Formicidae > Wasmannia > Wasmannia auropunctata. Next base: position 723,367 of record NW_012026829.1, read on the forward strand.
CCAATCGCCAATCACAATCGGCAGTCGCTAGTGCGATTTGGTCTTTACAGATCGTGAGCCTCGGTCAGTGAAATAATTTTTGATGAGACCATCCGATGGAAAAATACCGGGCTCGCGTGGCGCATATAGGCGCGTCAGCACTTTCCGTTCTCGCGAACAATTCTAAATCAACGTGACTTTTCTCGGAGCACACCTTGGTTCTCCGCTTACCCGTGTCTCGGCACAGCGTACGTACGCGCGTATTCTCGGCGTTGCACACGCATATTTTCCCGACAAAATATTTTCCTTCGGGACTCTAAGTTTAGCGCAACAGTATTTTCCGGACCGCTGTCCTCGAGAAGCTGCCTCCGATGGCGAGGAGGAGGGGGGGGGGGCGGAGGTTACCCGCGGAGACCACGTGGGATTTGTCGGAATCTGTTGTTGTTTCGAAGTCGTATCGGGGCACTGTGAGCACCCTCGTCGCCGCCGCTTTTCAAGAAAACTTTTTCCCCAGGGCGACGCCGCGGAAATTCTATTCGGCAAACGGTATACTACTGACTCTTCGGCGCGACGAAAACGAGAAAAAGCGACAGGCGGCCCTTTCCAATTACGGCACGGAGATTTCCGTAGCCGCGTTTCGAATCGACTTTCCACTTCAGCTCGCGTCTCTCCGCGTCGGAAACTTTCCGATGTAAAACTGTAATGAGCTAACTGGAGGGGAATTGATTATGACCGACGAATCTTCCCGAGCTAGCAGTTTCGTCGAGAACGGCGGAGGGCTAAGCCGAATTTTTAAATTCGTTAGCGCACAGTTTTTTTTTTTATATCATGGGTGTTGTCCAGGGAACGCGCGCGAATATAAAGAGATACGTCGTGAAAAAAAATTGGAGCCGGATTTAGAACTCAAGGCTGCGCTCGCTCGTTATGAATAAAGGCGAGATAAAAACACGCGTTTTAAATGTCACAAACCAGAAACCGAGCCGCTCTCCCGTTAAGTTATGCTAATCTCGCATATTCTCATTGCGCATTTAGCGCTGAACGTGGCACTTCGAGGGTGTCACCTCGCGCCGTCACCGCGCGGGAGCATAATAATATTCTCGTTGAGGGAATTAAATTCGACATTCGACCCGCGTCCGGGCGACGACGGCGCGAAATAAAAAACCGGCGAATGCGTTGATTTATTAAAGACCCGGCGCGATTCCTCGGGAAAAACATCGGCAAACGAAAACAACAACTGCAACGGCGCAGAGATCAGAGAATACATTAATCGCACGGAACAAACACGATAAGATTCGCTCGAGGATAAATCGGAATCGGAGTCGTCGTGTGTTACCGTATACTCCGTCGTACCTCTCTCGGCGGCGCGGCGCGGCGCGACGTCGAGTCTTTTACACGCACGTTCGACACAGCACGGCTTCGAGAACGTGTGAGTGCAAATCGGCTGTACGCGCGAGCGGCATTAACGCGCGTGCGTATGTGTGTGTGTATAACGTATATACATACGCGCGCGTCCTTCGGAGGCCCCTGCCTGTCGCTGGCGTTTGCCAAGCCGAGCGCGACGTTGACAGGGAAGAAGTAAATGCACGAAGGAAAAAGGCAGAGAGCCATGCGCGCACTTTTGCGCCGCGGCTCGTTACGAGAATCCATTAATCACCGGGGAATCGGCGCAAAAAAAAAAAATTTCTGAAATTTGAAGCACGCGAAGTTAGGCGGAAAAGCCTATTGTGCCCGAGACGAGCGGAGTAGGTAAATGTACATAATAAGTGGCTCCGCGCATTGCGGAAGTTTATGAATCATCAAAGTAATAAAATTGCAGGCGCAATGAAGATAACGTGAAATACATATTATCGTGTTTTACAGCGTTGAACGAGGCGAACACGTGCCGGGACGCACGCGCCGATTGCCGAGGAGTGTCATTTGTTTCTTCAACAAAAAGTTCGATTACGAGATATCCACCACGACACAGCCCACAGCTGCTCGATAATTCGTAATATATACGCGCGATAATTGTAACAATGAACGCGGACACGATTAAAGCGGCCGTGGCCGCTTTCGAAAATCCAAAAGAGACGCAGGTATCTCGTACGCGAAGTGCCATATGTGTGTGCATGTGTGTACGAGTGTGTGTATGTAAGAGAGAGAGAGAGACAGAGAGGGGGAGAGGAGAGAAGAAAAGAAAAGAGAGAGGTCGAACCCACGAGGACGGCTTTGCGAAACGAGTCGATGCGTCACGGGGAAACACGTGAATGTGCATACGGGGAGGGAGGGGGAGGGGGGAAGAGATGCTCACAGGAAAGAAAGAAAAAAAGGGGGAAGGGAGAAAGGGGGGAAAGAGGAGACGGAGGCGCACGCGCGATACGCTGCCAAGGTAAAGAAAGTGAATTTCCGTTTTCACGGCGTTCCACGGAAGGCATCGGCCCGAGGAGAAGCCGGAAGTAGTTACGATCGGATTTCTCATTGGCGAGTGCGCGGAGGAGCCCCGGCGGTGGATACAGGTTGCCATCTATCACGGCTAACGACCACCGGCAGAAGCCGATCCATCTCCGATGTTACCGCCAGGGATCGCGAATCCTTTATGCAGCCGCCTCTTCTTCGTCGCCGCCGACGACGTCTATTCCGCACGTCGTCGATAAAAAAAAAAAAAAGTTCCATCGAGCGCTCCACGCGATCATCCGCGCGAGAGATTCCCCACGAGTTGTATCTCTTAATTCCCACGGTCGGATCGCACACGTTATAGATCCGAGTAATTTCCCTCTTATAAGATCCGAGCGAAGGAGATCCTTGGCGAAACCCGGCGAGTAAACTGCTAATTGAGAATAGTGCAACGATCAATTAATTCCCGATTTGTACATCGAGAGAGAACTCAAGCTACTTTATTTCATTATCCCGTGAATTCTTGACCTCTCTTCTCCCTGACGAAGGTAAGGTCGCGATTGCGAGGCGAAGCGGGGGGGGGGGACCTGCCTGCCTCTCGGCGAGTCATTTCATTCGATTCCTCAAGTTTCACCTCCGCGATATTCTTCGTCGTTGCGCCAATGCGCATCCGTGCCACTGCCGCGTCGCGACGCGACGCGATGCGACGCAACGCGCGCGCGACTCGCCGCGGCGGGCAATTCATGCGCGGCGAATTATTACGTTCGCGTGTATTGCCCGCGTACGGTCAGCTCCCCGTCGACGATACGCAACCCTGCCTTCGATTCCCCGCGACTTCTCCGCGTGTATCCCACGTCGTTCCTCTCCTCCCCGTTCCTCCCAGCCGCTCCCCACCGTCCGAACTCCGTCGGTGTTCGTTCTTATTATTATCCACCGCGCAACAACGGTTGCGCAACGTCTTTTATTAGCCGACTACACGCCGGGGCGATCGCGAAATCGCCCGATCGTTTGCTCGCTCAAAGCGTTGTTTTCGGCTGTATCGCTGTGTCGCTTGTGCGCGCGCGCGCGTAAATAAAAATAAACGATTTTGTCAGCAACGGAGATAGTGGATCGTTTCGAGGAATTTGACAAAACGTTGTCAACAACGTTGATTTATCGAAAAACGTCGTTGCGATAAAGCAATATGATCTATCACTTTAATTGTAAGCGCGACATTATCTTTCCTAACGTTCGCCTAGAGGAAAAAGTTGTCAATTATCCGCTGACGTCGATGGTGTTAATTAGCGACCGGAACGACGTGTCAGCTTTTGCGTCACTGCGTTGACAAAACGTTATCGATGCTCTCGGACGCGCGCACACACGCAGAGACGAACGCGCGTGTATTGCATAACGCATCAGACACAACGCGAGTAATGTCTACGTCTCCGATTACTTGCGGTTTCCTCCTAGTCGCCTTACGTCAGTGACGATCCAGGAAACGCGGTCGCGCGCGAGCTCCTCGAAATATACCCCGAATTATTATTTGTTTATTGGCAAGGCGCGCGACGGGCGGACGGGTCTTGGCGCGCGACGGTCTTGGAACGTCTCCCTCGGAACGGACGTCACCTCGGCTCGTTAACGAGCCGATAATTTGCGATATCGCCAGGCGAGCTACGGCGAACGATCGGATCCGATTCGCTGGAGATCCACAGATGCGCGCGGGTCACTGGGTCGTCACGCGGTTTCCCTGACGACGACGTTGTCTCAGGCGATCAACAAAAAAAAAAAATCGACATTAAAGACAGCAGTCGGAAGAGAGAGACCTTGAGAGGAGTTATGATAGTAGCGTGACACGAGCACACATACGCATATACACACTCGCGTGCATCTGCGCGCGTAGGATGATATCACGTGCCGTGATCTTGCCGTTTGCGGAGATATATATGTTTCGCGAGGCTCTCTCGCCTCTTTCGGGCATCCCCCTCGCGAGAGATACCGACGACGCCGAGGCCTTGCGCGATCCCGCGATTCGTTTCGCGCTGCACGGAGGCGTTGTACGCGCGCGAATTAGACGATCCGTGTATACATAGGCACGTGCCATTTTCCATTCTTGGTCTCTTGAGAGGACAACGTCCCGGAACTTGCGTGTCGCTCTTTCTTCTCGGCGGAGAGGAGGAAAAGAAGAAGGAAGAAGAGATGCCGATGATGATGATGATGATGATGATGAGACGGTGGTGACGACAACGATTGTGTCTCTCGGACTGCGTCATTTCTCGACCGAATTCCCGCCAACCTCTAGGACAACCTAGGCGCGTACGAGACGACTTTTCCGAAGTCGTTAGCCACGCGTGCACGTAGCACGAGAGCTTTCTCCTTCTCTTTCCGCGTGCACCTGACCTGGCGCGCGGTCAATGCGCGTCCTCCACCCTTTTATCTCTCTCCTTCTTTCACTTCGAGATCGTTTGTTCTCTCACGTCGTGCCTCGCATCGCCAGCGTAATAATACGTTGGTCCTGCCCTCCTCTCCTCTCCTCCCTCTCTCTCTTTCTCTTTCTGTGTGTGTATGTGTATGCGTGTGTGTGTGTCTCTCTCTTTCTCGGTGTCCCTAAAGCGGGCGAGAAGAGCGCGGAGCGCATCGCGCTCCGGAGCCAGTCGTCGAGTGGCTGATCGTAGGCACCTTGCCTCCACTTTATATATCCGCGAGGCTCGGTCACGTGGCCCGTGCCCTGCATCCCCACCGATCCCTCTCGCGCTACCACACGACATACACACACACACGGCTACATATGCATGTATACGCTTCTCGATCGCTTCGGAGGCTCAGCGCGTAGCGGTATAGCTCTGTGTGTCATCGTACACACGCGTGTAGGCTCCTCGAAGAGAACAGAGTCGCCTTGTCGCGGTTAAAGAGCGCTTGCGCACGTACGTATACACGCGCGCGCGACGCGAGGCATTCGTATAGACAGCCGCAACAGCCCAAGCCGTGCTAGAGAAGCGCATTACGCGCGGACACAATGCGACGACGTCGCGTATCTCCTCCGAGTCCTCGTAAATCGCGGTGATTCCGCGAAAGTGGTATGGACACCAGACGGCGACGGGGATGTAGGATATACACGGGCGCGTACACGACGCTCCACGCGTCGGTATGCGAGTAAAACGTAACGATCCGTGCATGGGCTATACGCGACGAAAGCTATATAGCTCGCCCGACGACGAGGAGAATGACCAATGTCATATCCCGCTGCGCCTCGGAGATAAAAGGAGATGGAGAGGAGCCTTGCGTTTCTCCTTCGTACTTTCGAATCGTAGAATCGGCGGCGAGGAGGTAACATTTGTATGTTCAAGCGAGATTTCGATTGACGCGAAGTATCGTTTCTCGTTTATGCCCATCCCCACCAAGGAGACCCACCGCGCCTCCTCCTTCCCGACCGCCTGGCCGTGTAACCATTTTTGGAGCGCGTGCAAATTCCTGCTGAATTCCCACCAACACCCCGACATTCTTCCTCAAAGATGTTGTTTCTATTATTAAAATTAACTGACACGAGAACGAGAGAGAGAGAGAGATTATTATCGCACACTGAATTTTCTCGCATCAAAAAAACTATAACGCTCGTACAGATATGTTTGTAAAAGTATTCAAGTACAAGTATCAATGTCGTAACAAAGAATCATTCATTATATGTTTTTGATCGGTAATCAAGGTAATAACTAGGTATCAATGAGCAACGATGAAGTTGCGATTAACGTCGACTGGCGGCTGCCATGAGTTTAAAGGGTTAAAAGAGGAGGCCGAAGAGCGAAAGAGAGAGCTGAGAGGCATGTTCGCCGTCGAGACGAGCCGTGAAGTGGGTTCGGGTTACTCCGTAAACGACCTTCTTAAAGACGGGTCGAGGAGGCGCGGACCGTTGCGATAGTAACCTACATAGCGACGGCGGCGGCGGCGGCGGCGGCGGTGGACAAGCGGCAGGCTCATCGAGAGCCGCTTAGACTTGTTTGCGAGGAAAGACGAGGCGGGCAAGGAAGAGGACGAGAACGAGAGGACGAGCCAGGCGCGGGGAACGAGAGAGGACGAACGGCTGGAGCTTTATACGGCGGAGTCACTATTATGAATATACGCGAATGGATCTTCATAGACGATGCGTGACCGAGGTGGCTTCTCCTCCTCCTCCTCCTCTTCACTCCCTCCCCGCCTCGTCCCGTCCCTCTTCTTCACACGATTATACCATCGCTCGTGCTCGATGAACCGTGGCCAGGAGGAGAAGCGGGCGTTTCTCGACTACCGTGGACGCGACCTACTGGTCTTGAAACGCGTCATTATGCGTTATAAAACGACGGTGCGCCGTACAGCCGGCGATTACGCCGCAGGAACGCCGGATTCGCTCTCTTCCTATTGCGACGCGCGCGACCGACGACGGCGACGTGATAGTCGCGTTTTCGTAACAGGTATGTGTATGGCTCACCGAGAAAAGAGAGCTCCGCGTCCGTCGTGTCGCTCTCGATGTGGCTCGACGCGCTGCCATGCTGCGCGCGCGCGCGCGCGCCTGGCAATAAACAGCCACGTGTGTTAGCCGTAGATATTTTCATCTTTAGCTTCATTAGAACGAACGTGAGACTCTAATAAGGCATCCTCCCGAGAAGGACCTTGGGAGTGTTACGTCCTACGTTAAGACTCTTAAAGCAGAACTTGATTCGATCGGGGGAACGACCGAGGTTCAAACAAATGCCTGCATCGTTTCCTTAATTGCGCTTCACTTTATTATCTTCTCTAATATCGAGTCAGATAACGGGAAAGGCAAGCGTGCAATATCGATATTGGGAGTAACGCGCTCGTTGACCGCGTATACCTTATAATGTCGAAAATCTGTTTGCATCGAGAGGCGGTGCGGTATAGGCTACACGTGCCTTATCGATTAACTATAATTGCAACTGTGAAATAATCAAGGTAAACACGCGCGTACCTTGTCGCGTATAGAGATTCGCGAGATTACGCGTCTTCGCTCGTCTCTCTCCTTCTTTTTCGCTTCGTTTCTAATCATCCATCTAATCGCCTCTAATCACCCGATAAACACGATTTATCGCCTCTCTCTCTCTCTCATCATCGCCGCGTCTGAAAGCTGAGCTCCAAGAGTATCAGATTTAAACAACAACTCCGAACGTGATGACACGGCTATGTCAGACCGACAAGGCCTCTCAACAATGTTGCCCTTCATCGCGCGATGTTCCGTTTAACTGTTGCATCGGATTAACAAACGCGCTCCTCCAGCAGCGCGCGAGTGATTAACTGAAGATAAGCCACTGCAGTTATATCGGAGCTGGGAACGATATCAAATTTCTTTGCAGGTACCCAATAAACAAACTTGAGAGAGCTGAACGAACAATTTGCGTCCGAATTATTTCCTCGTCACGCTCACGCGACCCATCGTCATCACTCGTCTGTATTTTAGCAAGAGAGAGACGTATATTACGAGAGTGCACTGTCAAGTTTAGGGTTAAAGCGATAAACTTCTCTCCCCGTCGGATTTATAACGAGTCGTATATCAACTCCGGCTATCAACAATAAACACGACTCCCGGTCGAGGGAAAATCATTTGGCCGCGTTTTAGCGGAAAGAATCCATTGATTCGCGTCAAGAAGCCGTCAAGTGGATGACGCGTGGGCGTCCCGGCTGAAAGCCGCGAGAAAGAGCATTGTGCGCATTACGTTCGTCGGACGATCTGTGACGTCATGCCGGCCGGTCGTTATATCGCAACCCTTCCGCAAGGACGAGTTGCGCTGCGTTCCTCTGTCTTCCGATAAGAGGAAAAAAAAAGTATATTTCGACGCGTCCGTTACGCGAGAAATTCGTAATCGGTCAATCGAATCGGGACGTGATGCGGGCGAGTAATTGAAGAGCGACGGCATTACGCATTTGCGACCGGTGTGCCGGCTTTCTCTGCCTTTTCGGGAAAGCGGTACCGTCGGAAATTTCGGATGTACATGCGATTTCTAAAATTTACAAAGCAGCTTATATAAGGCGGCAGCTACAGAATTTCGTAACAATGTTTAGGTAATGGCGCCAGTAAATCATGTGATAAGACGAAATAAATTACGTGACGTGAGTGACGTGAAGCATTCGGCTATACGGGACGCGCCGGGAGTATTGTTTGTAGGATCCGCCGATAATTGGCAGTGAGGGACAATCGCACTAAAAGTGTCAGAGCGGTTGATGGATCGTCAACGAAAAGTGTCGCGCTGCGTCCACGTCGTCGATCCGCGCACAGCCGGCGTTTATTTCCGTCGGCCGTGCCGCTATTTCGGACCCAGCACCGGATCGAATATGCTTTTTCGTTCCGGTGCGTCGAGACCGAAGAAACCGACTCCTCTCGTTCTCTCTTTCTCTAGCTGCCTTTGCCCGCGCACATTCCCATCGCGCTCATTCGGCGCACAAAAATACGGCCGAGTGAGAAAAGGTAGGAGGATCAGCGCCGCGAGACGATCAGCTGTGTCGACCGACGTATAAATAATTCTCGGCCCACTTCTACACGGCGATGCAGCGGGCGAAGTACAACTGCTAGCGAAGTTAATTGTCGTCGTCGATGCGTCGTCGCCGTCGTGATTGTCGTTGTCGAGTCGTTGACGTGTCTCAAGAAAAAAAAAAAGATAAAGAATGAAAGAGAGTGAGAAAAGTGTGTGTGTGTGTATTTTATTTAATGCTACGTCGGAGCTCAGTCGTGGCGCGTTTACTCCGGAGAATTTCCCTTTACGGAATAATGGATACACGAGAGTAATTGCATTCTCTTCGTTTCTTTCCCTCTCGCGAAAAACACGCGAAGGCAAGAGAGAGAGAGAGAAAGAGAGAGAGAGCGTCCGTCCAGCGAAGATTGTACCGAATTCGTAATTGACGCGGCTACAACGGACATACGCACCGTTAATCCGTATGCAGCACGGGTAAACTACGCCGCGATTCTCATTTCGTTCGGTACCGAAACTTCGTCCCTCGGGAGAGAGACGACGCGACGGGGGCACGATCTGATCCGAGACCCGCGTGCGATCTCTTTCCCGGCGTAATTTTCCCTTCTCGAGCCTCGATCGCTCTCGGTTGCGATCGCTCGTGAAATCGCTGATCGGCACGAAGCGGCGCGATTAAGTTATCGGCGGCGTACCTCTGATCGTTAACGAGGATGCATTTTGCGGAAGAATGCAATCACGATGCGAGTGGAAGAGAAGAGAGTTGAGAGAGAGAGAGAAGCTTGGCATCGACAGTTAATTACGACAGTATAGAGCGCATGTTATACTTCATCGGCATTACGTCAATCACCTAACGTATATTCATTCCTGCGTTCGTTTACGGTGAAGGAATAACCGTAAACCTGCTTTCGCCGCGCGATCGATCGCGTATATACGCATCGCCGTTTTCCCAAGATTCGCCGTCGCGAATATATGTAGATATATTCCGGGTTTTCCCTTCGCTCCCTCACGCACACTCGCGCGGCACATCCCGTTGCCAACACTCACGCGGTTTCTCGCGGTCAACCTGTCAGTCGACCGTCGGTCTCTCGACACGTGATAGAGAGGCGATAACGCGCGATTCGCGACGTTAAAATTGCGATTTATTACATAAAGGAGCGCGTTGCATTATTTACGAAAGCGCGTTTGCATCACGCCGAGTGTCCTCCCTATGACATTCCTCGCTCGTATACGTGACGGCTGAAGTAATCGGGAGGAAAGTCGGCTGAGATAAAAGTCGACCGTCTCGAGAACCTCGATGTCGAACGACGAAGAATCGGCGAATGAAATACGGGGAGCAATGATAAATAAATGAGTGAAATTGTAAAAATACGTTCCCCCTCGTTGTCAGAGCGATGAACAAACGAAAGAAAATCCTTGCTTATTTATCGAAACGAAAGAGCGTTAATCGTACAAGAATTAAGCGACCACGCGTTTGTATGCGTAGAATGTAGACACGCGAGAGAAGGATTCGAATGTGGAAAAGGATAACGCGAGAGCGCTGCATGCCACTCTCGCCTTACGCATTCGAATGCGTTCCACGTAAGCGCAGCTCATTTTTCCGATCCTGGATCGACCGTAAATAAATTTCACTTGTGGCGTCGAGAGAGAGAGAAAGAGAGAGAGAGACACGACGGATGTATAAACCGACGGACACGTACGGAATCGAGTTATCCGGAGGCGATCGTTTTGTCGTCGGATCGATGTCGGCGGATTAGCGTGTTACTTGCTAATACGCGAAAAGGGGAACAAGGAAAATTCATTCGTGTAAGAGGCCTGTGAGAAGTTATTCGCGTAAGAAGCCGCGTTCGATAGCGAGACGAGACAGCGGCGGCGGCGGCGGCGGCGACAGCGGTGGCGGTGGTGGCGGCGACAAGAAGGAGGAGAGGCCGAAGGAAATTCGTGTATGGGGAACAACGGTATAGCGAGCTCCATTCAGTGTAAAGCCAAGCGAGGTAACGGTTTCCGGGCAAGGATGTGGCACAGCCTACATACCTTCGATATGAAGTAGGAGAAGGAGGTAGCAAGGCAGAACGAGACGTCGCTCGACGGTGGCTTGACGGAGAGAGCGAGAGAAAGAAAAAGAGAAAGAGAGAGAGAAAGAGAGAGAAAATTCGCAGGCGAGAGACGAGAGGAGGGACGAGATCGTCGCCGGATAGAAGTTAGAAACGCAATTCTGTTTGCCTGCTTCTACTTGCTACTCCGCTAGTAGTCTGATGCAAGCGTATTCCGCGAATCGAAATCGCGTTGTTCCCACAGGGCATGTGTATTCCGTACGACAGTCTATTATAGGTATATACATATATATATATATACATTTGCGAATACAGTATATCTACACAATACAGTACACTGATAACATCAAAGTATAGCAGCGATAATAAGGGAGACTTCCTGGCGACATCGAGAGAGACAGCGAAGCTTTAACAAACATCGGACAATCCTGCAACTGGCTTTTATTTAACAAAATTAGCCCTGCAATTTCGCCTAATTATATTATTTTTTCGTCAAATGTCCTCGAATTGTAAGATTTTGTTTTGTAAGGAAAAAAAGAGATAATGTCGAGAGTATTAATTTACTCGGAGAAACTCTCCGATTAAGAGATCGTTACAGACCGGCTCCGTACACGACGAACATTGGGCCGCGAGATCAAAGATTGGTTTCTTCTTTTTCACGATGGCGATCGTTAAATTCGTTCGTTTCTGGCGGTCGAAGGACCGCCGGTGAGCGCATTATACAAGAACACTTTCGCCGACGTGCTTGCTTTTACCTCCTGCCGATCTAAAAGTGCGTGGAGATTCCCCTCCGTTTTCTTCCCGAGGAGGCGACACCTGAGAGAAGCCGAACGTAGTTATGCCCCTTCTACCAAGTCTCCTCTCTCTCTCTCTCTCTCTCTGTCTTTCCCGCGCTCGTTCCTCCTGCCTTTGCCTTCTCTATCCCTCCTGTTGGCTCCTGAAGAATCCGGATCTACGCCTCAAGGTTTACATAAAGGAGCGAGCCTGAGACGAGACTCTCGTCTTTCCCCGTTTGTAATGATCGGCCTGGTTGTCCTCGCAGATTTTCCGTCTCGTGTCTCGTTTCTTTTTTTTAATCCGTTTCAACAAAAACAAAAAAAATTTCAGAAACACGATCCGATACGCAAAGTGAAACGATCGAGAGACTTTCGAAAGAGGCTTCTTTCAATTATCGTATCAAATTAATTCATAACAGAATGAAGAGTTTTTCTGTCAACAAATAAATTCCAGCTGAAAAGGAGAATTGAGAGCGACGGAAGGACGACTTTGCACCGAGAGCATATCTCGAGTGGCGCGCGAGCGAGACCGACGAGCGTGTAATTAAATATTTTTCCAGACTCGTTGCTGAAATATCCGAGTATCTCGGACGAGAGCAGCCTCGCGCGCGATCTCGTCTCGATCGTGATGGGAACGAGAAATCTCTTCGGCGTGTTTCGACATCGCGCGCGTTGCCCGGCGGCGGTAACACCTGTGCCGCCGCCGCCGTTGCCGCCGCGCCGTCGCGGTGTGTCGCTCTTTTCTCACGCGAAAAAAAAGAGGAAAAAAAAAACACGATCGGATATCGTCCCTTTCCAGTGCACTCGCGAACGATCCACTTTAATTGATCCGCTTGCGATTTCGCGCCCTTCGTTAAAGCCACTGCAGTACGCGGAGCGACGCGCGCTCGTCCGGAGCGGCTCGTGATTATTAACAGGAATTATCTTAATGTTTGCTCGGCAAGGTTAACAAGCGGACGGACTGTTCCGCCGGCCGGCGATGCCGGTAAACGTGGGGAATCGATCGTGCTCAGCGAACGATAAGCGCCGAATGTGTTTCAATCGCTCGAGCGGTATATTTTTCATCATAGAGGTATTTAGCGCGACGCATTTATTTGCCTCGAGGAGGCAAGGAAGGAGGAATATCAGAGTATGACCCTCTCTTTTAAGAAAATGAGAGAGAGAGAGAAAGAGAGAGAAAGCGGCTCCGTCTTTCGCGACTCCGGAATAGGGCGATGATAACACTCTCGCATTCGCCATTGTAAATAACCCGATATCCGATTATATAAACAGCTATTATCATTCCGCAAACAATGGAGTTACCTGGATCCAAGACTGCGCGATACGTTTAGAAATACTTACAGCCCCTTCAGAGTATCGAAGCTATTATCATTTTCTATATTTAGCAGTGATGCTTTATCTTCGACACTTGTAAGATACTATCGAATAAAAAATCGTACCGCGTGTTCCTTATGTGTATCTATATATGTGTGTGTGTGTGTGTGTGTGTGTGTGTGTGTGTGTGTGTGTGTGTGTGTGTGTGTGTGTGTGTGTGTGTGTGTGTGTGTGTGTGTGTGTGTGTGTCAATTTTTGTTTAAAAAGATATCCGATTAATTTTTAGTGATAAAATTTTTAGCCTGTTCATTTCAGTCGATGCACCGAACTTTTCTCCTGCGAGGTCTCTCGACGTTCAATCTCCCTTGTCTATCTGGAGCACAGCGGTCGGTAAAAAGTCGGGCGCCTTGTAGGCACTGGTAAGGAAGTACGTCAGGCCCGGTTAAAAGAAAAAGGACGGCGGCGGCGGCGGCGGCGGCGGATCGAGTCTAGCCAGCGTTAACACGGTCGAGGTGAGACGAATTCCCTGGCACGAAACGAAAGCCATGTCTGTTGTTCGTTGCCAGGGGAAAAATTTTCGGTTTGCCGTTTCGATTTCGCCGCAGCCGAAGTGCCAAAGGTCGCCGTGATAATTGAACGTATTTACGAAACTATACGGCAATTTCCGTCGTCCCGATATTTACACTGATATAACCGCGCGCGGCGATACCAATTATAATTCGCGTATCAGTGATATACTACAGACAATTAAGTTACACGCTTGGTAGTCTTGATAGCTCGAGAAATCGCGATATTTATATTTTACAAACGACGATACGTAGGTGCGGTCGAACGCATCACGAACAAAAGAATCGAGTTATTAGACTGAGACGTATAATACAGAAGGCGATATACGCCGCTGTTTCGCGGCTAATGTCTTAAAGTAAATCGTGAATATTATACGCCTTCGAGAGCAATTGGCGCGCGTTTAATTAGCTATTATCTGTTCGACGCCGCGCGCGGCCTCCTCTCCTCCTTCGCTCCTCTTCTCCTTAATTATCTCGAATGCGCGCCAATCATTCTGTTACTTCGTTTCGCTGCAATTATTCAATCGACCGCGGCTGACCGCGCGCGGCAAGTGCCATTTCGCTCGCATAACTTTTCGCCCGGGACAAAACTTCGGGAGACCGTGATTCACCGACGTCTCTCATGCTCATCGATAAATCTCGTGGAATTTATCACGCGGCACGACACAAGAATACGATATTTTCGAAAATGATACGTGGCGTTGGCAACTGTATCGCATCACGAAACGATGGAAGCGCTGGATTTTGCACAATCGCGCGACTGTTTGACGTTAACGCCTCGCAATTGACGATTGTTGTTGCTCACGGCACGTACGTACGTTGCCGCGTCAGCACTGCAGCGTTGCGTAATTGACGTGTGCGTGCGTGTGTGTGCGAAACGTATGATACGCATTCAATAAATAACGTGGCGACACCGTTATTATAAAATTAAAAAACTCTCGACAAACAAATGATGAAATAGCAATTTGTCGACTAAGAAAACGGCGGAGGGTGCCTCGCAAGGTTTTTCAAAGCGGCGACGCGCGCAATAATCTACATGTGTAAAGTTTGAAATTTGAAATCGGCTTGAAAAATTACGATCGATTGTCGCAACTTGAGAGTTATAACTTTACCTCGCGAACTCGCAGCAGCGCGACTGCCGGCTCCAGAGTCGCGAGATAAACACGGCCGTCGCAAGTAAAGCAACTGCAATATAATCTCGATTTGCAGGTTGTGCATGCATAACGGTTACGCGTGCGTTTTCGCAAACATTGCGCAAATTAAATGGCACGCGCGCTAATTCTCTCTCGTCGCGGGGAATCGTCGCCAAACGGAAACGAATAATCTCCGACAAGAGGGAGCAACACTTCGAAGCGAATTGCAACTTCGTTGCAAATAAATATGTAACACGAATCACTGCGCGCGCGATCCCGTTCGCCGTGATTTTTAATCGTTCGTCATATTAGATCAAGGATCAAATCGCGCTCGTGCGAACGAGCGTTAACATTTCTACATTTGATATCGGACACGAGTGAAATGGTCGATATCTCTGTGTTTGAAATCAAACCGTCTCTACTTTTAAACGCGTGGGCCGTTATCTCGTTATCTGCGAAAGATTTCCGTAATTCTCACTTGTGTCGTAAATGGAGAAACTCCGAGCAATTATATATATATATCTGGAGAGGGAAGGAAGACCGATGAACTATTTTCTACCGAGCGCGGATAAGAGCGCGACGTCGCGCGCGCGTTCCATCAATATATGTAAAACGGGGAAATCCTCTTCTATTCTCCGCGAGAGTGATAAGATAAGCTAACCAAAGGATGAAGATTAGTCTTTATTTCCCGCAAGATAACGCCGTTCCTCGGCGGAGTGAAAAAGAAAAAAAATCCGGAGCGCGGCATCCGGTATCCCGAGATACGTTCCGAAACTTGACCTACCGCTATACGCGTGTACATCCGATATTTCTTCACTCGCGATCGTCGCACCGTCCGAAATTTAATTGATTCAATTAACTGGTTAATTGTTCAATTAATTGATTAATTATAATAATAGGAACAAAGTCAACGGTGGCGATCTGAAAACCAGATCGCTTTTTCGGATCGTCGATGTAAATTAATTCAAATATAATGCAGAATGCTTCGCGTACAGCCAGTTCGTGCCAGTTTATGCAATTGTAATAGCGCTGCGCATTCTTCAATAAATAAACACGCATCGATACACTAAAAGAACAATTTTGCTGAATTCAGAACTGAAAATAATTTTTGTTCACTAATCAAAATAATTTTGTGCCAAAGTCAAAATGATTGCTAGAATATCAAAATGTTTTATAGCAATGCTTATCAGTTTTAACATTCCAACAAACTATTTTGATGATCCAACAAAAAATGATCTTCAGATCTGTATTTAGCAAAAATTTTAAATCTTTCAACAAAATCGTTCTTTCCGTGTAGATATCCGCCGGTAGTATATTGCAAACCATAGCGATCGGTTTGCCATAGTCTGTGCGAAATAATTCCGTCCCGACGGAGTGAAAGTTATTCGTCGCTAATGAATTCGTAATTTCAGTAAGTACATCGTCGTCGCTTGCGATCTGCGCACGTATCGATGAAGAAAGAGGAGAATGAACGGAATAGAATAGCACAAAGAGAGAGAGAGAGAGATAGAGAGAAAAGGAGAGGAGAGGGGGAGAGAGACGGAGAAAAAGAGCGTGAGAGGCGTGACGTGCGGAGAAAAGGAGAAAAAGAATAGCATTATTATAGCGGAGAGTGTAGAGGCACGCGCGCGTGCGAACGATCGCGGCAGCCCGTTGTTACGCTCGCACGATCGCGCCCGGAATTTCCGTCCTAAATCGTTCACACCGGCCGCGGCTTGCTTGCTCGCTCGCGCGACCTTGCACGGATTTCACTCGAGGACTTCGAAAGCGAGACGCGATTCCGCCGCCGTCATCCTCAAGAGAAGAGGAAAAAAAAGGAGATGTGTGTATTATTTCATCGCGTTGAACTTGTAAAAATGATCGCGATTCTATGATTAGAAAATTTATAGTGCGACTTCTGTTAACGAATTTGCAACATAATCACTTCCCTTATAGTCTCTTAAATTTCTTAAAATAACAGATGTTTTCTAACAAAAGGAAAAAAGGACTACGAGCTAACAAAATTTTATAATGGACCAGTTTCTCTAAAACAGGAACTGTCGATGGACGATGAAAACGTCATCGGTGCAACAAGCGGATGTTTATCTAGGTTTAGCTGGAATGTCGATTTTTTTTAAGAGCGCATATCGGTACGACATATATATTTAAGATGTATGCATACGTGTGCGTACGATGGGCGATTTAGAAGAGCTTGATGATTACGCCAGGAAGTAACGAGATTCTCCGTGAGTCTGGCAAGCAGATCGCGGCTTCGAGCGAGGACTACATATCTTCTGATTTAATTAAAGTAACGGAACTTACGGGAACGTCCAAGGCCGAAATAAACTACATATATGTCTCCTCTATGTATATTTTTTCCACGCCTTCATCAAACGGTTTGCTGAAGTCACTAGGGTACATCTAGGCGCGCAAACACTGATAAACACACTGAAATCGCCTGATAAGCTGGAATATCTCGAAACTTATACATGTCTCATTTCACTGATAATTCTTGTAACTCCCCCTTGTGTCTAGTCTCGTTTCATTTCAATCATAAATTTTTTACGAGAGTGTATATAGTCTCGACTGCTTTAATATTGAGGGGGCTTTATTAACATTTTCCTCCCATTCGAATTATTAACTTGCAAACATGTCTAGGGATATATATACGATGCATGCCCTTGCGTGATAGTAAGACATTGAAACGGATAACTATCTATTTGTTTCCCATAGTTCGCGCGTAGCGTATAGCTCGCATGAGAAAAAGTCCATGCGTTTAAGTATCGCGGAGAAACCGCGTGCGGACGTAGTTTTCAAGGCAGAAGCTCGCCTCGGAAACCGGTACGTGTCGGTACACTCGCGCGTTTCTCGTCCCTGTGTGTAACGTCTCTGTACGATGATGTCTCTTCCTATTCAGCTCTCGGCGGTGCTGTATACGAAGGAACGTCAGCAGCCGTGCAGGAAGCGGGGAATCCAAAACCACACGGCGATACTACTTCCGGCCTTTACACAGTCCTCTACGTTCCCCTTAAAACCCGTTTGCCGTTGAGTCTCGCGTGGCGTGCACGACTTACGTCGAACACCTGGGATGTGTTACACGCGCGCGGCACTATCGGATCCACGAGCGGAAAAGCGAGCGATGGCCTAACGATCGCGGCTCAGCGATCCGCGTAAACCGCCGATCGGCTTGAATAAAAAATGCACCGATAGGCACTGTACAAAGTGCGCCTCGCGCTCGCCCGGCATTACATTTTCAGCGGAAGTCTTTGAAAAATACTCGCAACATTTATACACGATTTATCATGTCAAGTTGAATTAAGATTTATTAAAATTGTATAATATAACAAGTTAATATTCCGCCCGAAGAATTGCACACGTGTGCAAAGAAACTTAAAATGTAAATATATTAAAGGCAGTATTTTAAGACTTAATTTATATATCAGTCAATAAAACATAACGTCACAGGTATTAAAGCATGCGATTATTTACCGAAAGAAAAAGAGAAAGATACTAGGGGGAGCGAGAGGAAACAATTGCGCATAACAATTATATGTTTCTCGTGATGCGGATTCAAGAGAATCTTTGGCGAAATAATTTCGGGTGATAATCGTGCGGGCGAACGGAGAGAAGGAGCGTGGAGGAAAAGGCTGTGCAACACGATCTCTCCGTTGTACATATACAACGCGTGTCCGAGTCTCGCATGGAGAAGCGCGCGATCGATAAGCGTAATTTATTCCCCTTTTACGTCCCCGTGTCCCCGATAATTAACTGCTACGCGACGTCCGCAGCCCCGTAGTGAGCCACGGTTTACCGTGGCGAGAGCGGCGGCAACCGATGTTGCGATGCTCGTGGATGCTCGAAGTTTTTTTTTTTTTCTTTCGAGAGAGAGGGCGGCGCGTTCCCCGAGTTTGCCGCAACGCCGCCGCGCGAGAGAGAGCAAGCAAGAGAGCAGCAGCCCCCGGTATAATTAATTACACCGGCACGTGATTAATGATTTTGTCCCGCTCGCCCGGCGAACAACGCGTGCAATCTACGTTATTGGTTTAGCGGCGCTTAATTGCCGGCCCCGAGATGGCTTAGAACTTAATGGGGTATCGATACCTCTTGCCTCGTTAGAGGCAAGTCGGATACCGTGGGTTTTCGCGCGTATAAAAATGTATGCCACCGAGAGATGTATTGCATGCACATTCGCGATTCGTAGGTACACATGTATATAATGTCGTTTACACGTGTAAGTTTCAAATCTGAATATTAAAATGTTATTAGAACCGGAAAGGTCGTGATTTTTTTGACAGGTACCGCTACATATTCATCTCGGGCGTTTGATTCTAACGGCACCGGTGCCTATTAATTATTCGAAAATTTGTTCAACGGTATCGACTGACGTAACGTAGCCGGTCTTGAATTTCGCAAAGGTCTCACCACCGTACCGTTCCGAAGAAGAACACTCTCGAGCTATTCGGCTTGCGGGCGCGACAGCATTAATTAATCAAGAGCACACGAGGCCTCCCCGCTCGACAAAGTTGGAAATTTTATGGAGCAATTTTATATAATTTCGCCCGCTCGTTATCGCCCGCATTCACCGATAATGAACCTTCATGGTCGCTACACGTGCTAAATTCGACTTTATCGTCCTATATCGTCGACAACAGCTATTTATTTATTGAACGTTAATCCGTAGATTTTACGCAGATTTTACGACTAATGCAAAAATAATTTTGCGCGTATATTGCTGTAATGTATACACGATATAACGCACTTCTCGAAATTCGCCGAGTGCCTTCCGTCAGTTTGAAATCGATTCCGGCGATACTTAAATTATTTGAATTCTCTCTCTATGCGAATATTATTCATAAATTTGGAATGACTGTAACGAGCGGGCGTGTATCGCGCGCGCGGATACGAAGAGGGACGTGAAAGATACGATGGTGAGGTAAAGTATTCATACTACCCGTGCGTTCAGGTGGAGTTCTCCACGGGGGGTTCTAATCGGGGGTGAAAAGCGGTAGATAGGAAACAAAGACAGGGAAGTTACACGAGGGGGTGAAAATGCACGACGGAGATACCGGAGCGCCAGGTGCATATTTCATGCGAAATCGTCCTCCATACGACAAAGACCTCCGCTGCGGCGCTTTCCTCCTTTGATGCGAAACGTCGCTCTATTGCAAATCGCGGAATAAGTAATAATACACGTACAGCGGAATATGGAGGTACCGTTTTATAATTGTACATATATAATCATTTTGGCCACACTGAAATTACCACAGAAATTAATTTGATGAGTGTCAATGTGTGTAAATTGAGAAGTCTAAAACCGAGAAAAAGCTCAATCCAAATGATATATCTGAGCTAAGAAGAAATGTGGTGTATCGACATTTTTACTTAAACATTTTTTCTCTTTGGTTCGCAACAGCGTTTCGAACGTCCGTCCGCTTTCACAAAATATCCATCTTGTCATCTGCATCGATCGCCGAAGTCACTCGACATTCTTAATGCGAGAGCTCGCTCTTTAATCCGACGTTGCGTTATGGGGGGGTTTGAAATATATTACCGTTGTTGCGTTACGCAGTGCACAGTCGTATTTTTAACATCGGAATAAGAATGTACCGTTATACAGTCAACTTTGTTGGCCGTTCCTTTTCCAAGGTGAGACGCACCGTTTTCTAACATAAGTTGCCTGAGAGTGCAGGGTATAAATCTAATTATAGTACCTACATAATTGTCGGTTCGCTGCGGGATAGTTCCTTAACGTGAAACGGAGGCTTTAGTCGCCTTTAAATTTATGTAAAC
The DNA here is from genome assembly GCF_000956235.1 of Wasmannia auropunctata. NCBI lineage: Eukaryota > Metazoa > Arthropoda > Insecta > Hymenoptera > Formicidae > Wasmannia > Wasmannia auropunctata. Next base: position 743,756 of record NW_012026829.1, read on the forward strand.
TGTCGTTGCTAAGCCGTCTTGTTCCGTATGTATTCTACCTCCGTACAGACGTACACAAATAACTTGCCTCAGAGCAGAAATTTGAAACAACATTACTAACATTAGAACAACTCAAGATATTAACTTGTACGATTTTGAGGCAACCTAGATATACACACATTTAAATTTATTTATACTATTATTCTCCGATATAAATGCTCCTCGTACGTTCGCGCGACATCGATATTAATTGAAAAATCCTATCGAAAACCCGAATGTGATCGATGAGATTGCGCGCTGATATCAAAATAAAATCGTAACTTGATCGCGATCGAGGCTTGAAGAATTTTCAGCTGACACGGTAGAGACGACAAAGAAACGGATGATCGATACGCACGGCCGAGAGAGGAACAAGTGGAAGTGAAATCGCGCGGCGGTCAAGCCGCGAGTAACGCACGAATTCGCGCGCCGTAGCTCGCGATGATATCTCCGCCGCGGTGCGAGAAGCGAGTCGGTAATTTTCGATGTATACATCACACGGACGAAGGGGGAATCCAGTTTTGCAGGTTTCAGATCCTTCGGTTTCGCGTCGCGTGTAACCGTCTCCCGTCACACACGGCCGGAATCCTATATATAAATATGCGCGAGAAAGAGAGAGGAAAGAGAGAGAGAGAGAGAGACCGAGGCGACAAATTTACTTAAAAGAAGTCTGCGAGAAGAATACCAAAATTCCAATGCAAGTTCCAATGCAAATTCGCCCGCGCATACATTTATGGTCTGAGCATAATTAATCTATTAAATTTAACATTCGATTTGGAAAAATAAGGAAAGGATATATACCACTCGCGCATAAATGATCGTGTGCATATATTGTGGGCAAGAGGAAAATAAATTTTGTTTATCTAAATCCAATGTACTGTATCTTTCTTTTGCATTTATGCTGCAGTTCGTCACTCTCAGTCTCATAATTCTTCTTTCTCGAGGCAAAAATGGCCCATGGACTTATAAAATATATCATTGTTTTTGCAAACCGCATTCAAAACCACGATCAGTTTACTCAGGGATTTCAGTCTGTGGACACATGCGCAGAGCTTAAACCCGAAATAATCCGGACGGAAATGGAATGTCATTTATCATCGAACAGAATTTTTCGTAGGCTCGATTTTCTTTTCTTCGAAACAAAGAAGACTATGAGACACATTTCATGCCGATGGCGGCAATTAGGCTGAAATGAGACGAGGCAAGGAAGAAGACAAGCCCGGCAAAAAGGTCTTTGGAACCAGTTTTGCTGGACACCTCGCAGCGTAGTAGTGCGTGTGCCTGAGCTGAAAAATTTTATTTTACGGTTGACCAATTAAGCCGAGCAATATTTCCCTCCCCCCCCTCTCTCTTTCTCTCTCTCTCGCGCGCGCGCGCGGTGCATCTAATCCCTCCCGCCGTGATTTATTTGGACATGGCAACAGATAACGGGCGTCGGTCATAATATGCCACTCGCAAGGAATATATCAGTAATGCGCAACAAATAATTGCATCGCGTTATCCGCAGCCCGCGCTTATCTCGCGTCGCGATGCGGGGGCAACGATAACGAGCCGTCTTTATCTGGCCGCGACAAGAGCGCACGTTCGATCCTCTCGGCAAGAGTCGTCGCCGGCGCGTTTGCATAGCTGAATTACAAACCGCTCTTGTCTTTCTGGAGCAATCGCATGCGAGACGAGCGGCGCAAATGCGCGTAAATGCGCATAACACGATATGATCGCGGACGTAACAAGCCACGTGAATGAAAGGCGTAAAACGAGGGGAAAACACTGAAAAAAAAAAAAAAAAAAAAAAATAGAAAAAAGATGAAGAGCGTAACACCCGCATATCGGCCGCTTACGGTCGCCTACATACGCGCAAGGCCGCGACGATAAAAAGACGCATCGACGCCGCCCGTGCCCTAGAACTATCGCTCCGTTTCTTTCATTCAGGGGGGATTTTTCGCGCGTTAAATCCGAAGTTCAGTTTTCCCTCCCGACAAAGATTCCTGAATCACTCCTCGCGACAACAGATACAATCGTAATTAAATTTCGAAAAGAATGAAGGATGGACAATCCCGATAGACTCGTGTCCCGCATTCGATGTTCGCAGTTGTTCCTATTGCAAGTCTTATCTTCCTCGCGACATCAAGCATCGAATATTAACGTTAACGTTTGTGTAATCCCGAAAGTGGTACAGGAGCCGCGACGTGAGACGAGCGGGGAGCGATTCTTGCGGCCTATAAATTATCGAATCGCATCTCTCGATGTGAAAATAAAAATTTTAGAAGATTGTATCTACACGGTATTTAAAAACGAATGTGAAAAGAATCGATCCTCGCGACATTTATGATAATTGTATTCAGAATGTGAAATTCGATACTACACCGAAACATACGATTATAATTAAGCGCGTTCATTAATTTAGCATAATTAGTATACCGCGTCATTATCATATCTTCGTTACTGTGTTTTTTTCTTCTACGGCCGTCACTCTTGCAACACTCCGAATGTTTTCAACATTCTACGTCGAATGTAAATGTAATCTTATGGTCTCTCTTTAACATTCTACTTTCGAACACAAACGCAATCGGGGGAGACTCGGAGAAAAAAGATCTCTCTGTCGTCTCGTCTCGATGATGCGTCGCGCTCGACAATTGCGCGCCTCATCTCAACAATTTTCAAAATTAATCGATTCCATCGTGTACTGTATGCGCGCTGCGAACAACTATATATCGTATTGGTGCAGGAGCAGAAGCCGACGTATCGGCGAGTAAAGGTCATCCACGGGCGAAGGCAATTGCACGTCCTCGCCTAGCTGCTTTAATATCAGCGTCGATATACGCGTGCATTCGGTATACGCCAGGATAATCGCCACCTCTCAAGGCTCGCGAGACGCTTAGATCCATACGATTTTTCCATACGATACAAACGTCGAGCAACATTCTACAATCGCGCCAACTTTTACACGCGGATACACGCCGACATTCCCCCCTCGCACCGCACGTATTCTGAATACAAATTAAATCGCGAAGTGGCAGAACCATTTTCGCGTTTTGCGTACGTTTCCACACGCGCGCGCGCGCGCGCGCGCCCGTATAGGGATAATAATTGCATAGGTAAGTACGGTAATTATCAAAGTGCCGATACGTATCTGGGCAATGTTAAAGCCGCTTATAGGCTAATTAAAGGCGCATTATGATCTATTCTTCTGCGATATCGCCTCATCTGCGCGCGTGACGCGCATAAAAAAAAAAAAGAGTGTCTTCTACGCGTTACCTACTCGTGCGAGATCGCGCACGCTCGACCTTCTGAATGCCGCCATCCGAGCGGACGACCTTCGTTTTAGGGTTGCGTCGGCTCGCCACACCGGCGATTTCAGGACGTCCCACTTCGCATTATGATACTTAGATTCGACTACTAGAATGGCAAGTGGGTCACACGTAAAAGTAACTGTTACGGCAGCGACGTTTCGTGTCAGTCGCGACTGACCGCGGCGCGATGCAATACCACCTCGGGCCGGAAAAACCGTGTGTATATTTAACGTGTGTACACTTACCGTACGTGTTACACATACGCGTGTTACATATGTGGATTATACGGGAACTCAAGGAATATATAAACGCTCACGCCGAGGAGACAATAACGCGCCGAGGAAACACCTTCCGCCTCGTTAATTCGTCCCTGACGGATCAAACGTCATCCGTCCTCTAGTCTTTTTTTTCTCTCTTTCGACACAAGTTAAAAGGATTACGCCACTGGAACATTGCTCCGCATATTTTGCTCGCTGTGCATTTAAACGCGGCGCGCGGCCGTTACTTTTAACGCTCGAACGTTATTATGTATATATAATGTCTTTCCGGAGATGCTTGATTTTCTCAGCTTTAATCCGATTCGATTCCGCTCGCCCGACAATGTTATTGCCGCAGGAAAGAAACAACCGCATTCTACATTGTAAAAGTTTTTTTTTTGCCACGTATAACGTAATGAGAGTTGACTCACGCCACTGCCTTGCGCACTTGTGCAATCGGTGAAAACAAAGTTTACAAAATCACCCATGATTGGATCGAATGTCCGATCGATCGGACACATCCAGTGGATAAAACGGAGAAATTTCTCGAAACTCGAACAACAGAGTTTCGAGCCACTATCGCGAATGATAACCTTCGTTGCGAAGTAACCGAAATCTTACATTAAACATCGAATAACATATATATGTATAAGCTCGCACTTCGTCGCGGAATAATTGAAGCTGCAGAATGTCCTGCCAGAGCGCTCTTCGAAGAAGATCGGAGTGTTCGCGATAACCCGTCTTTTCCGTACGGCGAGGAATTACCGGGAAAAGAGCGCTTTCCGGATCTCTGTCAGAACGTATCCATGTGACTGACGAATTCGCGGAATGCGCTCTTCCGTACTCTCCGACATCCCAGCGTCGAGGTAATGCTAGCAGTAACGCGCTATTCCCGAGTAGAACTTACATCTACATTTATGTTATCTACATTTATATGTTTATATATATATTATATATGTATTATATATATATATATATATATATATATATATATAATATGTGTATACATAAGTGTATGTATATGTATATGTAAGCGGGTGCTCTAAGAAACCGAGTGAAAGGCAACAATGTGAAGGCGAGCGTTCGCACGTATAGACATATATACATAATACACGATCGAGCACGTGCGCAACTATCGACGCACACGAATCTGCGGAAAAAAAATCGCCGTTGCGCGCTATCGCGAAACCGTGTCTCATATAAATACAGAGACTCTCCACGTTCATGATAAAATTACACGAGAAGGCAAGTAGCGAGATCGAGAAAGAAAAAGAGAGAGAGAGAGAGAGAGAGAGAGAGAGAGATACAGGGGAGGAGAGAGGATATGGCGCGATATATACGTGTCAAAGTCGTATGTTTCTACGTATCGGGGAGGCCCGATCGTCGATTGTCGCGCACGTATCGTGCCCGATCGTGCCGAGCATTGCTGCTGTACACATGAAATCGCATTGTGTATGCATACACAGATACACACACATACACAATACACATTGCGCTGCGCCTGCTTGCTTGCACGATCCAGACGGGTGTATGGAGAAGGCCCGAGCGCGCGCGGAGATCGGTTCTCCCTGAGTGCGTCAGTCGCGACAAGGACGTCCGCTAAACGGCGAATTATACTGGAATAATCGCTCCGCGTTCCTGGCACCCGTGGCCCCGGAACGGAAAATAAAGAAAGATGGAAAAAGATCGGGGGGTTGTCGCGCGATCGTAGTTCGAAACAATATATCCAGTGAATTTTCCCTTATTCGTTAAATATACATGCGTGTATATGTGTTGCGATTAATCAAATCGAAGCTTATTTAAAAAATTGCAAACATCTTTATTTTCCCAAGAAAAAAAAATAGAGCCAATCGTTAGGATAAATGAGATGTTGTAAGAAATTATCGGCTATAACAAACAAGTAATAAATTATAGTGGCTTTTATAACTGAAATGTTTAACCGTGTGCTATTGGAAAATTATCGCTATGCATTCTGCTGCGTTTCCCCCCGGGGATTCGCCAAACGACGCTCGTGACGAGTCGTCCTTAAGAGATAAATTTCCAGACAACGGCATCGAATGTGGGCCCTAAGGCGTTATAGCGCCATAGCTACTTGCGCAAAGGTCAACGGTGACGCATTGATCTTCAGAATTTTTAACAGTAAAAAGATTGTCAAAGGTCAGAATAGAATAGAACGGGGTGTTGCATCTCTCAATGGCAATGAATGGAGAGGTGAAGAAGGAAAATGATGACTTTTTCGCCCGATTGCCCGGAAAATGTGTGTGTGTGCGTGTGTGCGTGTGTGTGTGTGTGTGTGTGTGTGTGTGTGTGTGTGAAGTTGCCTATTAGCCTGAAATACTAACGGCAAAGAAAGGAATGAATAATGCAAGTCGAAGATTCCTGGGAAATTTTAAAATTCCAATTGCAGAATTTATTGCGCACCTCCTCTCTGTATTTCCCCATGTATATTCGTCTGGATTCAGCAACGGATAAGTCATCGTTTTCTTACCGACACGAAGTTTCAAGGATTGATTACGATATTGCGATTCGAGATTAATCACGTAAGCGATATCCGTATAAGAAGAAATCAATTGAGAATTACAGTTCAACGAGTCTGTGACGAAGAGCAGTAAAGTACGGACGCTCTTGATCTCTGTTTTTTTTTCTCTCGACCGATGGAATGCACTTTTTCTTTTGATCTCGTTGGAACTGACGACAGACTCATCTTGTCGAATTTGACTCGGGCGCGGATCCGTTGTGATGCAGGCGGGCGATATAACGACGACCACACCCACGAGAGCAAGGGGAAGCCGATGAAGGACGAGGAGAGCAGGTCAATTACCTCTAGATCACCGGGAGGAGAGAGATATCGTATCGACAATCAGCCGCTGGCTGTCGTTAAGGAACGCCAGTGGCATATGGCAGTTATACGTGGTATACGATCACTCTTTTTAAGCATCGCCCAGCCCGCGAAGGCCACTTTTTTTTTTCTTCGAGCGAGCACAAACAATCCGACAAAGTCGTAACGCGCGTCGATAGCTAAGTTTTTATCAAGTGGATAAAAAGGTTGATTTCATCAACTTCGGTTCAATTGCAAGCTTGGTTAAAATCGAGTCCAACTGTGCGTCAACATGATAAATTAACGCAAATTAATTATAGTTTTTTTTTTTAGAGATATAGAATATTTACATATAAAAACTTCTATATAAGGAGCGTTAATGCCGTACCATTAACTCGAAAATGTATACCTAATTAACGTGCTTAAATTTTTTTTTCTTCCTATCATAATGTATCCGATCCAATTAAGCTCTTTGAAGAATGTTCCCGTTAATGTGCTACGATTAATTTAAAATTTAATTGATACAAATTAAAGCTAAATAAAATGACACGTGCGAAATAATGTGACTGCAAATATATATATATTTTTTTATTTTTCTACATGATAAAAGTATCGATAATTCGCGGAGTTTAGGAAGGTTTAAGAGACCGATCGGCGACGGCGGCGCGGCGGCGGCGAGAGAAAATGGTGTATAACCTTGCTCGGACGACCTCGATCGCCTTCGCCGAGGAAACCTCCAGTGTGTATGTGTGTGTGGAGCCGTGACCAACACACGCACGCACACACACACACACACACACACATACACATATATATATATACGTACACGTAATTTTGCGACCGCTCGGCCGGCTGGGAGATCGAGCTCTTGACGTCGGTTGCGCGTATAAGTCGCGCTACCGTCGCGAGATTTTTTTCGTGTGATACACCCGTGCATCGTCACGATGATGTGACGCGCAAGATATTCAAATAAACGAATAAAAAATTGTAATACAATGAGACACATCTGCAAATGATACAGAAGAGATAGATCTTTTTTTTTCTTTTTTTTTTAGTTTCCGCGAACGCGACGAAGCCGAGGAACGCGAGAACGAAATATTGCTAAATAATTTAATGACTCGTGTCAGCTATTGCGTTGGTTAAATTAAGAGAAAAACGCCGACGTGCGTCGACGGGGGCACACTCGCACACCTCTCACTCTCACTTTTTTTTTCGCCGAAAGAAAATTTCACTCCGTTCTTCTCTCCGTTCGGCTCTACGACTCCCACCGCTCCGACATTTGTACCAAGATTTTAAAGCAACCGGCGAAATCCGACGGTCCTTTTACCGTCGTCTGATCCGTTTCGACCGCAGAAGCTGCGGGAATGAGTGTACAGGTTGTTTCACGAGAAGGCTAAACCGAGAGCGCCTGCATACGATTAAACTACGTCTCTATACGTCTCACGATCGTAAATCGAGAAAAAAATCATTGATGTATTGTCATCGTGCGCTAACGTCACAGGCTAACTAAACACGATTTTCAAGGATACACGGTGGCTTACGTGCAACGTACGTTATATAGTTAATAGTTTTGGCAAACGTTCTAAGATGTAAGAAACAGGTAGATGTTGTTTTTCCACACGCGGACGTGGACAAATTTTCTTCTTTCCTCTTAATGGAAAATTTAAAATCTCGGTGACACTGTTTTTGCGATTCCGCATTCATCCTATTATTTCTAATCTGTTCTTATCTTTCCACGTGATCGACCGATAACGCGTCAAATGTCGTGACTCAATGTCGTAAACTCTCTCGCACGAGTTTTGACGATCATAAGTCGAAAGAAAGGAAATTTGCTTTTACTCACCCCTTCATTTCTTAGGAACTGTATATCAGGTTTCTCGTCGATCTTATGCTGAAACAGAAGAAAAAAATCAAGGTTAATTATCTTATTCGTAAATATGGATCGAATGTGAAAGGCATTTTTAAACAAAATTAATTAAAAAATTAAGAGACTAACGAGTAGAAAAGTTCCGCCGTTTATATTTTTTTTTCTCCTTTGTGTCATTCACTGCACAATGACTCTTAAAAATTATAATACAAAAAATTACAATGATATATCGCGAAAGAATATCAAATGTTGCAGCTAACGTGAATAAGTCACAGATACGTGGACGCGGGCTGAGAAGCGCCTATATTTCTATACGTCGTACAGAAATCCGGTCGCGAATGCTAATCGCGCGAAGCGTTACAACAGTACGAATACGAACGTGGGATCGATTAGCGTGATTACTCGGCCATCGTCACCTATACCGCTTCGTCCAACTTTGTCAGTCGTAGTCGAGCGACCGAGCGACCGGTACACTGAGAGAAAAGATATACTAATGGTAACAAAAACAGAGAATTATTCACAAAAATCAAGTTTTATTCTAAAATTTTGTTAAAATAGCAAAATATATAATTAAATAAGCAAAATTTGGTATAATTTTTGATTTAACAACACAATTTTATTTGGTTACTCACATTTTGTACACAGTAATATAAAATTGGGTTGCAATTACAAAATAAGTTTTCTTTTAGTAAGTTCAACAAAATAATGTAATTATTTTGGTAATTTTATTCAATAAATTCAACGAATTAATATCGACGTGTTAGTTTAGTTGGTCACATATCAACACATAGTTTTGGTATCAGTAACAAAATTTTGGTTGTTCATACTAAACTTTTCTCTCAGTGTATAATTGGCGGAGGCGAGCGCGTGCGATCGTACCCGCATATATATAGAGGGCGAGAGAGCGCGTGAAACGCATCGGTGTTGTTTCGCGACCGCGTGAAATTGCGGCGCGCGATCTCGTAATCGCGCGGCGAGTTGCATTAAATATCGCGCGGACGGACGGACGGGCGGGCAGTGATTTTGCGTGTAAACTTTTATACGTATACGCGCCTCTTGTCGCTCGGCGAGGGAAGGGAAAGTATTACCGACGAGTTGAGGAGCCTCGCGTTCGAGTCTGAACGCGACGCGAACAGACGTTGGGCACCTCGACTCTGATTGATGGCCAGAGGAAACACAGAAAGAATCCGAGAGAATGATAACTTTCTCGCATTTATTACGGATCGATTTTAGATAATTTAGAGTCGATCCCCCTTTCGCCGGAGAGTCCTCGCCGATAGGCAGGTATACGCCGATACGTCCGACGATTTAACGATCGTCTCCGTTCGCATTACCGAGCCGACGACGAGGCACATTTCGCTCTTACATATCCCTACCCCGTACGTCCGTCGATTCTCATTAGACTCGCATTAGACTCGTGTCTGTGATTTACTAATGCCTATCCTCGTGTCCGCGGCGCGGTGTGATGCGCTTACGATAACCTACTAGTACCTACACGTACGAGGTTTACGCAGTTTCAACTCATCGTGTCGGCTTGTCAGAGGAGACGCGCGTATCTACCTGTATACACGAGAGCGGCGGGCGAGCTCGCGAGAAAATTAATCGCGACGCGGAAGATCGCGTTTACTCGGGCGCGCGCTGGGTCGTCCAAGATTGACCTCTGAGCTTTTATAACGGCCGCTCCACGAGAGCGCGGCGGCCGAGCTCGCAGGTGTGAAAAATGATTTCCTTCTTTCCCCGCGGCGGTCGCGCAGGGAATATCGCCCAAGGAGTTTCACGCGCTTTCCTTTCCTAATCCTTTAAAGCGTGTAAAACACTCTAATAACTGCAGTTGTATACGAACCTTTCCCCCGATTTTCCTCAAAAGAGAAAAATTCTCGAACGCGCCGCGCGTTATTATCTCGCAAAGAAGTATAACTTCCAACTAAATTTCGTTTAATGCGACCGCGAAATCTTCCGCAAAATAGCGAAGGTTTGTAAGTTGCAAATTTGTGCAAAACAGTACAAATTGCGGAAAAGATCGCGTATCTAAAATGAGCTCTACGATTATGGTATTTAATTCCTCCTCCTCTCTCTCTCTCTCTCTTTCTCTCGCGTTCTAGATCCGCGTGTCGATGTGCGGAGTGATATGCTTTCACTGATCCGACGATAATTCCTCATCGCCGGGAGGAACTTGAACCGACGATGGGGGCCTCGTGGTTACGCTGGTTACACTTTTGCGGCTCGCAGAAAAAGCGACGGTGGTATTAGACGGCGGACCGAGAGAAGTCCATTACGGTCACGCCGCGGCGAGGATTTTACGACCGACACTCTGTCACGCTTGCATGACAAACAGAGTGTCATTGCAAATCTCCTACATGTGTGTATCTCCGTGCGTGCGCGCGTGCGTGCGTGTGCGTGTGAGTGTGTGTATGTGTGTGTGTATATGTGTGTGTAAGGCATTGGATACCCACGGCGTAATACGGCGGGCAATTATATTTCCACGGTGTGTTACATAAACGCGACGAAATAATCAAGCGTCGCCCCGCTCGGTCGCTTTCACTCAATAAAGGGATCCATTACAGTTTTAATTATTCTAATAACCGCCCGCTCGTTCTGTGTATTCGAAAGTGCATATCAAATCGCCATTGTCATTCTGTACATTTCCACTCTATACGCGTCGACGCCGGAGAATGGAACACCGGAATTCATTGAGAAAAAGAAAATGCAGTTTTCTCTTAAACGCGAGTCTGCGGGAAAATATTTTTCTTTTTAGGACGAGAGGACTGTTCAGCGGGGGACGGTTCGACAAGAGATGTACAAGACAACGCAGCAGGAAACCCTCGAAGGACACTCTCGAAGAATTAACAAGACTCAATGTATATGCATCGTCATGTAGCGTTAACAAGACAAAGTGATGTCTCCTTCTGAGAGAGAGAGAATCCTTCTCCCCCGCGTCGAAGTGAACGTTTCATCGTATAGCTCGTTGTCATTGCCGATGCGGGTCGTTAGGCTGATTGATCGGAAATGCGAGGCAGAAAAGGCAAAAAGACGGCCGAGGGAAGAGGCGATTTAATATCCAACGATCAAACTAATTTGTGGCAATATTTATGGAAACGCAATGAACGATCGGATCTGGGAGGTGGCAAAAAAAAAACGAGATCCTGAACAATCGCGAAACATTTGAAACATTATCGATAAAATAAGGAGAGCATTAAACGCGTAATATTAGTTTGCACGTTTGTATCGTTGCAACGTATAAAAAACATTTAGGACGTTAACTGATGTAATGGATATAAAATTGCGATCAGCTTTGTGTCTAGCTTTTTATCGATTAAAACGGCTGGCTGGATTCTTTTCTACGTTCTGCCTCGACGACAACGAGACGTCTCGTGCGCCACGCAAACGACCTCGGGGAAAGTTCTTGCCCAGCCATTCCTCCCGAACAAGAGAGCCTCCTCGTCGGCAGGTCAATAACTCTACGTCCTGAAGTACAACCCCTGGATTCCCCCTCGTCTCTTACGCATCGCGTTCTCACCCCCGACGGCGGCGGCGGCGACGACGGTGGCGGCGGCGGCGGCGGCGGCGGCAGCGACCCTTTATCCCGCTCTCCAACCAGAATTGGATTTCTGAGCCCATCGCGTTAACAATAGCCCGCCCATACGTCCTTAGTTTCTCAGTCTGCGAGTTATCCGCGATTAATTATTTGTCTCCCGTTCATCTCCGCGCACGCGGGCACGATCGATACGCTAACTGCCGCCGGCAAACTGTACAGCTGAATTTCGATCACATCTCCGATTTCGTCGTGATGAGCTGACACACACGCGGGCCAACACACATGGCGTGTGCGTGTGTTTGCGGGGAATTTCCTCCTTATCATAATCGCGCAGCACGCGGCGTCTCTCTCTTTCTCTCTCCCCCGACTTACTCGCGCAAGCCGCCGGCCGCGCCGCGCGCGCGTTATCAATCGTTTATCGCTATACGCTATAATTCACGCCGGGCTTCGACGGGGGGACCCCGTTGATTACTCTCTAACAACAAGTTAATCGCGGACCATCGCCAACGACGTGACGCTAACAGCTTGATTATGAGAAACCGGGGCGATACGTTTCCGACACGTTGTTGTTCGTGCAAACAGGAAAAATAGACGTCAGCGGCCGACTGTCTGTTTAGAAACACTTTGCACCTCCTCGCACGCGATCGCGGGAACAACGAGCGAGCGAAATGAAAAAAAAAAGCAAGAAATCCGTGTTGCGCGCCGATGTGTCGTGCACGCGTGCGTGCGCACGCGCGGTTGCGCAAGCACACACACGCATTTTGACGTCGCAACCCTCCGATACTTCCCCGCCGCGTATTATATATATATATATATATATATACATATGTATAAAGCGTCACTATTCCACGATATTTCGAGGACACCTGAAAATATCCCTCTTATCGAATTGAGAATTAAGATAGCGGGTGGAAACGCACTTTTCTATAAACTATAACATTTAAAACGTATATTCTGTTCTAACGGTCTTTTTTCCGGTCTCGCATATCACGTGGCGATTATAAATCATCGCCGAATAACAAATGCCGTATACTAAAACGTCAGAAATATAATATATTCGCATTCGGCAAAAGAGGGAGAAGTATTATGTGCATTTCGCACAATATGAATAAACATACATGTAAATTTATTCGTATAGTAAATGAAAGCGGTCGAGTTATGACGGCATTCCCCATCTATCACCGCTATTTATTATATACGCGGTATATTTTTGTTAATTTCTCTTTCCACTCAATAAAATTATTACAAATGAAACTATTCACAAATAAAATATTTATACACGTTTGTTGCAATCGCTGCAGCAAAACGTCTTACAAGAATACGCTTCAATTTTCAGCATTCGAAGTGTCTTTTTATATGCATGCTTCCCTCCATTTACTTCGGCAAATAAAGGCGAAAGCGTGTGCTCCACTTTGATTTCTGATCCAATTTTTGGAGGCAGATATAACCGCCGCGGACGCGATTCCAGTACGAGTGCGGGCGTGCTGGGGCGCGCTGTTTTGCAATCATTTTGCAATCGCGATGCAGGAAAATAGGAACGCATTTTCGGTTCGTTAACCCTGAATGCACGTAACAAACCAGCTGGCTGTTGCTACTACTACTACTACTACTACTACTGCCGCCGCCGTTACCAGCCGACACGCGCCATGGTGGTTCTAATTCGCGCCGCTGGTATAATAACATGCGGCAGCGATCACCGCAGCAAAAAAAAGCTATCTAATTAAGTAATTAAACGCACAACTGTGTGCGCCGCGATATGTCTACACATAAGCCATTATTCATATCAAGCCGCGCGAATTTTGATTAACTATTTATTGTCGGATCAACAGCGTTGAACTATTTATTGTCAGATCAATGTAGCAACACCTGTATCTGTCGGATACAAACGTCAATCACGATCGTTGACTGCTGTAATTATATGTCGCAGCTGATTTCGTCAGATTCGCGGACCAGGGTACCAATAAAACAAAAAAAAATACCGGCCCGTGAAACGACGTGTGTGCTTTAGACCGATACGTGCGTCTTTTTTTTCGCCTTGCAACGATTGATTTTTGGGGAAGGCTATAGTTCCATTACCTGCTTATGCAGGTAAGTAGAACTAAGAGAAGTAGTACACGATCGGCGAAATGGCAGCCTGCCTGCCTGCCGTCCGTGTAACCAGACGTTCGCTTTCCGCGTTTAATAAGAACACACGGCGCGGGGCGCATCCTCCGCCGCGCCGGAGCTTCTCGGTGCTCGCCGGCGCGGAAAAGGAAGGCGGTTCCCACCCGAAAATCGGCGCGCTCGCCGGGTCGGCTTCTCGATTAATCGGCTCGGCGCGGGCATAATCGGCGGTGCCGACCGGTAGGCACGGTTGCCGGTTCGCAACAGGTAGAGGCCAGGTATAAAGGCAAGGCACACATCGGTGCGCGCTTGTTCGCTTCGCCACGACGAGAAATTCGCCAACACCGCCAACTGGTTCACTTTCTCTCGGGCGGCGAACTCCGGGCTGTTTCAATCTGCCTCCCCTCGCGTATACGTGCACGTACACGGTCGGTGCGCGCGCGGGCAACACGCGTGCACGTGTATTAAAAGTATGTATGTATACGCTCTCGCGCGCGCTGCACCGATCGACTTTGAAACCGCGACTTCGTAGACACTATAGGGATCGTGGCGAATCGTTCGTAGATCCGGGTATTTCAGCTCGATACTAGACCTTAACCCTGGCAACAGCACACGGAAAGAACGATTTTGGTGGTACAGATCTGAAAATAATTCCTGTTGGACCATCAAAATAATTTCGTCGAAAAGTCAAACTGATTGCTAGAATATCAAAACGTTTTATAGCAATGCTTACCATTTTTGACTTTCCAACAAAATTATTTTGATGGTCCAACAAAGGAATTATTTTCAAAACTGTATAGTTTCTGACTTTACTATGTCAGCAAAATTTTTAGACCTTCAAGGAAAATCATTCTTTCCATGCAAGATCTTATCAAATTTCCAATTATCTAGATAGTGCTTTTATCTAAACTTTCAGAAATATATTATCATAAAAATACATTTCTTAGGCGGAAAAATGGTTTTCAGTCTATAAGAAATATTTGTTCAAAGATAAAAATATTTTTTAAAGCATGCTTGTTCATTACGCAAAAACGAATTTCTAGACGAGTAACCGGATTTACAGATAACAGTTCGATCTAACGTGTGTTGCGTCATCGCGCAACCATTACACGTTCGTTCCTGTCGGGATTAAGAGGCGCCTCGCTTAGATCGGGAGGATTTCTTCGATCGGCGGCAATCGAAAAGACTCGCCCGCGGCCGATCGATTACCATCGATCTGCGAGCGCAACTCTCGTTAATAAGCGTTACACGCGGGATTTTCGCGCGCGGCGTGGCCCGCACGAACGCGACCGCGGTGCGACACGGCGGTGGCGAACCGGGTTTTAAAGATCCGGGCGCGCGAGACAACGATCGCCGTAATCAGAGCGATTAGGTGTGGCCGCGATAAGCGCGCGCGCGCGCGAGTACTGCCTCCTCTCGTTCGTTCGTTCGTTCGTCGCCCGTTTCAACCGTGCGCCGTATATACATTGTTTCTAGGCCTCCTAGACGGACGCGGCGGCCTGTCGTCACTTTCGAACGGTATGCCTTTCGAAATGCATTCGTACAAGCGCGCTGCTACTTTCTCGTAGCTTCTATTCCCAATCTGTCTGCATCATCGATATATCCGCGCGCGCCGTTATTTTCCCTCGCGTCTGTCAGAGACCGCAGAAAAAAATTACCGCACGTTTTTTTTTTTTAACGGGCGGCCACTCGTCGTCGAGGCATATACCATACCCACGAGGCACGAACATTATGCGGAGCAGAGAGGTAACTTTCACGTTAATCATTTTTTTTCGGAAACTTCGTATATATGTACCGCGCGCGCGTACGAGACGTAATAAAATATAATTGGGATCAAAGGGGGTATATACGGGAGAATTCTAGCAACTACGCCACTCAAATTTAATTATCACAGCCGAAGATTAAGAAAATTATGGTCCCCCCCCCCCCCTGTAAAGTCATATAACACACAGCGACATTGCGCGAGTGAAGAGATACCGGAAGCCTCGGCGCGGCGCACATATACACACACGCGGTGGCTCGGGGTTACGCAAACGACACGAGGCAAAATGGTAGGCACGTGAAGGCTATCGGTCATAATTACGGGGTGTTAGAGGAACGGTCTTGCGTCACTACCCATCCTCAATAAATCATGCGTTACGCCGTGAATTAATATTTTCCACGACGACGGCGCGGCGGCGTCGCGGTCGAAAACGTCATCGTCGTTCTGCGTGCTCGATCTCGTGCACGATAATCAGCCCGAGATCGGGCCGAGATCGGGACGACTATACGCATGTGTGTCTGTAAATGTCAAACGGGTTTTGCGCACCACCTTTAGGAAAAGAAGAAATTGAACTCTCTGCTTGGTCAATCGTTACCAATCGATCGCCGCGGATCAAACGAGCTTGCGTGAGTTGACCAAAGAATCGCCACGCAAGATACGTTTTAACCTGCTCCGCGCGTAAAAATGGCGGTATCTCTCAAAAAACAGCAAATGATTAAGAGCCCGTACTCCATGTCGGTTGCGAAAAAATCGTAACCAGTATTCAAAGCGTCATTAATACCTTATTTAATAAAAGAAAATCATCGTAAAGAGGTATTTTTTCCCCCCGCGAGCTTTTACTTTTATTTTTATTCATGCGTACACTTTATTTTTCTCATCATCGCCCGACTACAATGAAGCCTCCTTCGGTGCGGTAGAGAGTATAAGATTCGCCGGGGATGAGATGGACGAGGGACGACGGAAAGGGAAACGGGAGCGGGCATCGATCCTGAAAACCGTCGACGACGACGCCGACCCCACGACAGGAACTAACGAAGCTTGTTTCCTTGGGGCTTTCTCGATCGATCATAATATCAAAACCAAATACATTTATATATTCTTTCTTTGATTTGTGCCAAATAAATCAAATTTCCTGAGGTACGGTAATGTAAAAGTTCTTAATGTAAAATTTCAGTTTATTTCCATCGATTTATTATGTCTTAATAGGAACCTAATATAGAATTTAATGAGATGTCAAGATGTTAATATTATGAATTAAATACCTGTATTCCTATTAAATTGTATATTTAAGGAAAAATCCTCTATTAATTGAAATGTTGGAAATAGAGAGCTAACAGAGGTAAACAAGGAGTGATTTTAAGACTTCTTTATAAATACCTACACGGGCTAGCATTGGCCTTTTGCTGTTTTAAATCGTCGCAAAACGTGAGTAAAGTTGGAGATAAAATAGATTTATCGTCCGTGTGCGGCGCAATACGACAAATAAATCGTATAATCGTGTAATTCGCGCGTATTTTACGCGATCGTTTCCCCGTGAATATCACCGAGGGGCACACACAATGCGACGTAATTCGCTATAGTAGTTAATAACGGGCGAATCCCGTTGTACAGTCGACGAACGGGCGGATTTAAATTACCAGTCGCGCGGCCACGACAATCGAATTATCAACGAGACCAAACTCAGTTAGAGCCCGAGATACAATGGGAACTCTTGGCCGCCGCGCTCCCGGCGCGACGCCCTATTTTATTCGTGTTTTTCCTTTTCTTTCTCACACTCGGCGAAAAACGCGTCTCGCGGAGCGGAGGACAAAGGCGGCGTGGGCGAGGGGGACGCGCGTGCGGCTTCCCGGCGGAGAGGGAAAAACCGAGAGAATTCGAGAGCAATAACGAAAAGACCGGACACAAGCCGGAGAGCCATTATTCGTGCGTTACCTTCTTAAAGGCAGATGGACAAACAGGGGTGGCGCGGGGGACGAAGAGAAGCGGGACGGAAAAACCGGGTGCAACGACGAGAGGAGAACCCGACCGACGGCGTCTCGCGTTTTTCCGAGTCGAGGATTCCGAATCGGCGCGGCGGCGGGGAGAGGCGTTCTTGTCGACTCCGTTTTAAATCGTAAGCCTGTGCAGACACGCCATCAGGGTCCTTCGCGAGCACCACGACACGCAGCCTCACCGTCGAGCCGGCCGTGTCACATCGACGACGTCTACCTGCGGCGCGTATGTATATATATATATATATATACACTCGTCGCGTTTGTGCCACGCCGAGTGTACCACCTGCCCATATATAGGGGCGTATATTATGCCGCATTGAAACCCGGGCGATTCACATGGGGGGTTGCCCGCCGGCACTCTCGGGACCTCTCTACAAACGTCACGCGCAGAGGGGTTCCTCGACCTCGGGCTCCGTCTTCGTTGCAACGAGACGCGCATTCTCGTCGAGCTACCGCGGGAGACTCGGAGGGCGTAGCGTAACGACATTATTTTGTAATGAAAATAGAAAGTGTCACCGTCGACTGACGAGAGCACTGCGCGCCGCCGCTAATCGGGCTCTCCAGTCGAGAATCAAGAACGAAGTATTAGTCGTGACGGACAGACGGATGGCGTTGTTGGCCGAAAGTATTTTAATTTAGAAGTTCTGGGATTAAATATCCGCAGCTTATGGCGCACGTAACCGCAGAACTTTCCAGATGCCACACGGGAATCGGAAAACGCCGCGCGTCCGCAATAATTGCTCATTCACGGACGTTTATTTTGAGAGAGAAAGAGAGAGAGAGAGAGAGAGAGAGAGAGAGAGAGAGAGAACACGCTTAAATAGTGGCCGAGTAATGATGCGTGGAATATAAAACGATAATGTCATTAGCTCGACGCGTCCTGGATGTGTCGTCGTTTGTGGAACGTGAGCGAGCATGCCGGACGCCGCCTCGCGAGGTTGCGGTTTGTTTTTCGTCGTTTATCATATTTCGAGCGCACACACAAACAGTTATCCGGCGAGGTTCGCGCGATAGTCCCACCGGACAATTCGCACGTCGCGATATTTCATCTCTCCGAGTCCAACATTCGACGGCCTAATTAATTCACCGTCAGCTCACCGCACGAAACTAGTTTCGCCACGAGACGAAATAATTTTCTTTTATTTCCGCATGCAAACGCGAACGCGCGGTGTCCCGCGTGCCCCCGATTTTACTGAACTTTCCAGACGGAGTCGAGAGTCCGGAGAGTCGTCGCGTGTAGAGCCGCTTTTTGCGAATAAGGGATCTGTATATACGTTAATTCGTTGCGATTAAAATTGCATTGAAATACCGAGGCATTATAACACATTTTTCGTGCAATTTATTCTAATACCAATTTGCTAGTCAAATCTAGTCAGAAAGTTTCAAGTCGAGGATGACGACAGGCGACACGGGAAAGGTGTACGGCGTTATCGATTCGCAGAAACTCGACGGTTTCGCGGGACTTGGGTAGTTTCCGCAGATCGAGAGACGCGGTCGAGACGAGTCACTCTCCTGATAGTAACCGGACACGTTGTCAAGTGACTCTCGAGGAGACTTCGAATGGAATCGCGCGGTTACGGCGCGGCGGCCGGAAGCTACGTCGATATTGACAGAGGGCTTCGCGGCGAGACGCGCGGCAGCCGCGGTATAGCGTTCGATGCGGGAAAGAAGGACTCTTCCTCCACCTCCTCTCGCACGCGGTACACAGTGCCGCCGCTATTCACTGCCGCGATTCATACATGCAAATCGTGTTTACACACCGCCGCCGGGACAGACGACGACGACGGCAGCGGGGGGGAGAGAACGAAAACGGGAAAATACACCGCGCGGCGCCGGATATGCACGCTATCCCTCTCGTCGCGTCGAGTAACCGGTATACGCGGCTGTGAGTGAATGAGAAACGGTATCTTCTTACAAAGAGCCGAATCACGCCGCGGGGTAAAAGTTAGAGGCTGCACGACGCCGCGCCGGTTAAATCTGAGAACAAAGTGGGTAAACGCGATCACGAGAGCTGTCTTTGTGGGATGACGAGACGCCAAGAGACAATGAGGATTCCCGTATGTATGAGGATTCGAGAGAACACTTTTGTGAGGAGGGTGGTAGCGCAAATATTTGATTAATACATACGGTATAATAAACGCGTGGAAACACAAAATCGTATTCTACGTGTTTCGTACAAGTAATCTTCGGCAATAAAATTATTAAGGAATTAAAATTAAGATATTAAAATTCGTAGGTGTTAAATATATCAATATGATAATGAAAAATAGATGAGTTGTATAATAGAATACGAATAATAACATAATTTTTTCATATTATTTATACAAAGCGATTGTCTTTAATTGGAAAATAAGTAGAAAGAGTGATATGATAATGAAAGTAGAAAAAGGTCGATATGACAATAACAATAAATGAGTTGTACAGTATAACATGAATAACATAATTTTTTCGCATTCTTTGTGAAGCGATTGGTGTCGTTGATTGGAAAGTGAGTTGAAAGAGTGTGTGTTCTGCCTGCCCGTCCGCGATATCCGAAGGAAAATAGATATGCTCTGTTTCCGCACGAATTAAGTTCCGCCGTGTGTGCTACGATTTATGCGACGCTCGGCCGCATTGTGCCGATCGATACAATGGTGCGAATTGTATCGAAATCGAGCGCTCGCGTCAGAAACTCGTAGGCGGATAAGAAATGTCACCTCGCAACTGGCACCTTATAATTCGTCACGCCACGGTGGCGTTTCACAATCGCGCACGACGACGACGGGCGCCGGGTACGTAACACCAACACGATTTAGACACATGCGTCGTGTGCAACAGTGCCTGGTGTGCATGCGTGCGTGCATGTATGCGTGCACGCACGGCCGATCAGCGTCGCAGGGGAGCAGAGTGAAAGGAGCGTTGTAAATCAGACGGAGAGACAACCGAGGAACGACGAATTTTTGGTTAAAAGCGGAGATGTCCTGAAATTCGCCGAGTTCGTCTTAGCCCCCTCGGGGCATCGGTAAAAATCTTACGTTATCAACTTGCGCCAAGTTTCCAACGTGGAGATTTCGTCTCTTCGTATACAAAAACGAAATGGATGAATCGAGACATATTTGAAGCGATGGATTTTTGCGACGTCACGTTTTCGCGAAATCACGGATAGTTTTGAAAGGAAAATTCGCGAGGAGATTCCTCGAGAAGAATCGCGACTATTTATCGGTGCTAATTCGCGATCCGCACGGCGGACTGTCTAGCCGCGCGAATCAGCTGATCGAACACGTTTGTCCGCGCGAGCATGACGACGATCTTCCTTTCCTATATAGTCGTCCGGTCTGCCAGTTTCCGCGATTTATGTGGTGCGAATTAGCGAAAGGTGCCGTGTCGCGCGAGGTGAAACTCTGGAATCTCGTCGAGAGCGTTAAATTTGTTGCCCGCACAACATCCGAGAGATCTCCGCGGACGCATTATTAACCTTTAGCCAGCATCCTCCTACGTACGCGGCCGAGAAGAGATGCGCCGATGCAGATGCAATCTCGCGGCGGCCGCACGCGTCGCCGCATTCATCATTGTCGCTGCCGTCCACCACCGAGAATTCATTAACATCACGACGTTCGTCTAAACTGCGCGCTCCGCGTGGCACGCGATGCCGCGGGCTTGAGGCCGCCGAGTGCCGTTCCGTGCCATCGGAGAGACCGGAGGAATCGGGGTCAGGAGGTTAGAATCGGATAATTTCGTCGAAATTGTACGAATGCCTTGGCATTGCGAGATTGAACCGGCGTGATTTGGTTCGGGAAATGTTCCGCAAATGTTCCAGCT
Organism: Wasmannia auropunctata; assembly: GCF_000956235.1. Lineage (NCBI taxonomy): Eukaryota > Metazoa > Arthropoda > Insecta > Hymenoptera > Formicidae > Wasmannia > Wasmannia auropunctata. The sequence goes on from NW_012026829.1 coordinate 765,198, forward strand.
ATTTATTAGGCTTAACCAAGAGATTATTATGCAGAGATTATTGACAAAAGTTACCTCTTGAAAATCAAGTTGACTAATCAAAATGAATTCAAATCAATTTCACACTGCCGTACATTGTATTGTTAAAAAAAAAATCTAGAAGGCTCTCGCGAACAAAGATCAAGGTCACATACGACTTAATGCAATCTTTCAGTGATGGAGTGCGTTTTAATTAAGTTTTTTTTTTTATCACCGACTTTCCTTCCATCGACGTACCCACATATTGCAAAAGACGAATACTCGTTTCGAGCCCATTTACAACTGCTTTATATACCGAGATAAAATCGCGATTGCGTCCGCGCCGAATACATTACAATCGGCCGCGATTTAATTTGATGGCGGCACCAAGGATAAAATTAATTTGCGACGACGATCGCAAGACTGGCGGCGACGTGGCGATCGTTTCGCGTTTTCGAACGGCCGCGACGAGCGTGGATACGTGGAGAAAAAAGAAATCTCTTTAGCACCACTGTTGCAAACAGTTCGAAAAGGGTGCTAACGAGCGGCGAGAGCCGCTATAGGAATTCCTGTAATTCCGGAAATTTTAATCCCCCCCCCCCTCCTCGCACCCTCGGACGTGGCACGAACCCGATTGTTCTCGCCCGAGTCGATGATGATGGAATTCGAGACGCGATCGAACAACAATGAATCCGTGCGGCATTTCCATATCGCCAATTCGCATTCCTCGCGAGTGACACGAGGTACAAATTAAGTGATATTTTACACGGAGTTACCGAGTTAGCTCTTACTCGAGCTCGTAAAAATGTCACTTCACAAATGCACACCGATCGGCCAACAAAAGATACTTCAAACGCCGCGTCTAACCTTTAGGATATTATTTATGTACCCTACAACACTGCCGTAACATTTATCTCGCAACCATGGAAAAATCCGAAATACCGGATCTAATTAATAAAGAAACAAATTTCAGAAACACGTTCGGTACATGATGTATATTTTCTCCTACATTAATAAAAAAAATATGCGCGCTGCTATCACGCAATATTTTTTATTTTTGTCAAGATTATAAATATCATTCATATTTTAATGGATTGTATTTTGTTCCACTCCGGATGCTTTTACGATTTAAATTAAATTGATTCAAAAATAACGTGCTACATTTGTTGAATAAATCGTGGGATTTTCTACGGAAGCCGCAGCGGCTTATCTATCGAATTCTGTAGCATGCTTAATATAACATTAGATATACATATTCATTTTTTCCCTGTGCTCGCCGTATTATCTGATCGCCGTGTTATCAAAGAGATAATATGTCGTACAAAAACACGGTAACATATGATATATCAGAAAAGGCTCAATGGTAAGATAAACAAGTATCACGTTCCTGTATTGTGCATACCGTTCAATATATTGTTAATAGCGATATCGGCTTGAAATTTTTTGTTTGTGATAGATATTACGATACCACGAAATGTAGTTAATTATATATTTTATCAGGTACGTAGAAGAAATTAAATTTAACTGGTAATTCAATAGCTAAAAAAAAAACGTACAAATGTAATAGAAATTTAGAAGTGTCGATAGTTTTAATGAGATTTAAAAAAATGATAATGATATACAAGAGGATATGTGCAATCAGGAGCATTCGAATATACATGGCTCTTATCGCGTGAAAAACGTAATTTTCGCATTCTCGGACGCAAATTAACAATTAAGAATCCGTCCGCAAAAGTGGTGAGTATATATGAAATCGCGGTGAATCCGGCAATGAACTTTTCTCTCGGGCAGCAGCAGTAGCCACATGCGTAACGAGCAAATCATCCTGAAGAAATCTCTCGCGAGCGAGTGTTCGACCTGTTTTTAATGAAAGCCGGAAGCGCGTATCAATAGCAGCTGTGTTATGTTCCGCGTCAGATCGCGCGCTAAGGTGTACCCGCCTGCCGGAATACTTTCATGATTAATTTTCTACGACTCTCCGCCGCCGATGGCTAACGTTTACATTTCGCTCGCTATTCATATTTGGGCTAATTTGGGCGACAAAGAGGCGCGCGCGCCCGGTAAATTTGACGAGCGCGAGCTCGTTTGAGAAAGATCACATCTTATTTAGAAATGCATTTACATAAGGATCTAACGAGCCGCGTTTTCTTTTGTCCCGGAAAGCATTTCCGTGAAAGAGCGAGGAGAGAGAGAGAGAGAGAGAGAGAGAGATATATTTTGTGCTCGTAACCACGCCGCTTTTGCCGTTGTCTTTTCATTGCGGCTCGTTGAAACGTTTCAAAATATATCCCTTTGGAAGGACATTTTAATTGCGAGTATATACAGGGGGAGGGGGGGGGAAGGTCGGACAACGTAAATTACCTCGATGAAACGAGCCGCGAGGTACGTGAAGAGGCGAGAATTTTTCAGCGCGCGCGCGCGCGTACGCTCTCTATATACAGGGAAAGCCCCCATGCGGTATTATGGTAAAACGCCAGGAAATCCCCGTGAACGATTAGCCGAGAGTCCCTTTTTTAAACCCGCTGCTGTCAGCGCGCGCGATCTGTGGCTCTCTTTGTGGTGCGACAAAATATAAAAACTTTCGCGACAAGCGCCTGTGTGCCAGTTAGGGCGGATACGTAATTATCGGTAATTAGAAGAGTGTATAATCGAACAGCGATACTGTGTGTTACACGTTTGTTCAATATTCAACAGCTTTCTTTCTAACAATCTTTTTCCTTCGTATTATTAGCGTTTACAAACGCTACTAAACGTATACAAAAAAAAAAAAAACGTGAAGAATGTGAACACGTAAGATAAAATATGAGATAGGTCGATTTATATTTCATATTAAGGCACAACGTAAAAGTAATGGTATATTTATCTACCCGAGCGTTAATCTCCGCGATATCGTTTTTTTTTTACCGCTTAAATATAAGCGGCGCAGAAAGACTTCCTACGGTAATTACATAGCTAACGTTCGGGGTACCGCGCGTTTGACGATTTCAATAACGATCACCCCGCCGCGGTCGCGATCGAACGCGAGAGGATTTTCTCATTAGATAACTCACCGCGTCGGACTCGCGATTATCCCGTAAAAGTTCGGAACGGCTCGGCGCGATTCAATTTCCCGGTTCGAAAGAAAAAAAAAAAAAAAGAAAAAAAGGAGCAACACGTAACGTTAATTTCTCGCGCAAGATCAACGGCCTTGAGACGAACTCGTTCCAACAACCCCCGCGACGTCCTTAGAGAGAAAGGACGCGTCTCTCCAGAGGCCTTCCTCGGGAGAAAGCCTTCGCCCGCTTGGATAAAACCGCGCGCGGAGAACACACCGCGGCACCGACCATAGGAATCACATCACTCTCCCTTCACCGATCTTTTTATCGCAATCTCGAGACCTCGCCGCAGAACTCGCGCCCGGCAACCGTGCTCCGGCATTCGCGCTCGCGCGCGCGCGAGCGTCGCGTTTTCTATCGTACGATATTAACCTTTTCCAATCCGTTCTATCCGATCCGTTCTATAGCCGATCACCAGATCTCAGATGGTGAGCCTGCACAAACACACACACACACACACATTCGCGCGCGTATATAAAATCGCCCGGGACGACGATTTTATGAAGATCCCGCGAATTCGTCCCAGGCGCCATCCGTTCGATCTAAAGATTCTAAAGAGACGCTAATAGACCGAGTGTGATGCGAAATATCCTAACCATCGTCTGCGGAAAATTTGTATAACCAGTTTCGTAATAGATGCAAGTGTTAAACGATAATCCTCGCGCCTGATACCGCAAAGCAAGCCCGAAGGAAATTCTCGGGCGCAAATCTTTTTACCGCGATCGCGCGGAGGCAGTGGGTCGATGGAGTTTCAATTGCATTACTTTCTCATCAATCCTCAACAGATGAACCGGCGCTTGTACAAGAGACAAAGTAAGAGGAGAGAAAAAGGAAGAGAGAGAACCACCAAAGATTTATTCCGCGTCTAAAGAAGCAAATCCTTGTCTCTAAAACTGTGAGGAAGGACTTATAAAAAAAAAATTTGAATAATCTTCAATATTACTCTTACGTTGCGTCAAAAAAGTCTTTTGTTACGTTCCTTTTACGGAGCATTTTCTCTTCGAGTAAATAATAATTTTCAATATCCGCGACATTCGAAAACTCTCGGTGTCTCCCTTTTTTTTTTTCGAACGCATGCCGGAATCTCTCGAACGTACGAACCAGTATCTCATCTTGGTGAAGTCGCGTAATTCGTGTGCTTCGGGTTTCACTTGAAATATGCTGCGGCGAGATTATGTACGTGGCTTTTTCCACAAAGCGCGCGCGTAGCGCGTACTCAATGATGAAAGGGACGGAGACGCGCGGTCGACGGCGAGGGTGGTAACGTTATGCGGGGATGCAACGAGATCGGTCGCTTTTATGTGTCATATCCGCGGCTCTCGACGATCCGCGGAGCCCACCCGAGCGTGCACGGTAATTATTGGCCTGGAATCGCTGCGCCGCTTTCGTGTGCTACGTCGCGCGCGCGCGCGTGCGTGCGTGTGTGTGTGTGTGTGTGTGTGTGTGTGTGTGTGTGTGTAGCGCGACGAAAAGGAAAAGCGGAAGAGAAGAGCGCTCGGAAGAAGAGTCGAAGAGTCGGATATAATGGTGGGATAACGGGGGTGGATGCTGGTAGAGAGTTTCGTCACGACCGTGTATAAAAGTCTACTCCGGACTCTCTTTGCTCTCCCCCTTCCCTCCGTGAATCATACGAGGAAATTTTTCGGCCTCGATGCACAAAGAAGTGTACGGTGGGCGAAGTGAAGAGGAGCGCTTACGAGAAGCGCTTACGGTCGGGAATGATTATCGTCGCTATAATCACCGTTGGAATTCCCGAACATCAATCCAACTTATGATGATCTAATCGCAAGAGACATGTAACGATGTGGAATAATTTCTATTCTTATTTTCCATTGTAATTCGTATTACCTGATGCAGACCCATTTCTATCGGTGTAGATTAACTTTAATCTCGATTTAATTTGCTCTTTATCTTTTTCTAACTCTCAGAACTAAAAGAAGATAAAAAGTTAAACCGAGACTAAAGTTAATCTATACAATGATAGAAACGGACAAATGGTAACATCATGTGTTTTCACGTCGTTTTATCGAAGCAAATGCCGTCTCCAAAAGTCTTAAGTTTAACGGTCGGACCGTGACTAAATTCCGAAAATTTCGTCGGCCATTAGTCATTTCCGTTCGAAAGGGAACGAGGGATGACCTTTGCCTTTGTGTTTACGAGGGACTTAACATTCGCAGGAGATTAAAAGAAAAAGCATTAAAATTTTTTCTCGGGGCAGGAAAGTTCACCGGCGAAGCTGCATCCTTAAGCATCCTGGTAAAGAGCCCGTTGTCGTAACGGTTGCATCTTTTTACGATGCTTTTACGCAGTTTTATCGTTTCGCAGTCTCGAACTGACACAATGCCACGGCGGTTTACGCGTAAACCTAGTGTGCTGTAATGTTGCCGGGATAATTCCGCGTTGCCATGACTCCCGGCCTGAAGTCTATACCCCGATACATGAATTCGTAATGACGGGTTCTCCGGGAAACTCTCTGCAAATCAATTCGCGCGCTCGTTCACCCGACGCGGGTTTTACGACGACGGCGGCGGGCTGCTGCTGCTCATCGTCGACGATCGTTGCTGCGGGATCATTCGCATCATCCGATAAACCAGAATCGCCTTTCAAACCGCCACATGAATCTCGCTCTCGTGACGGCGCCGCGGCGAGAAACGGCCGCTCGATTTCACCATTCTCATCGAAATTCGTTGCCGGTGAAAAGGTATAATAACCCCGGGTGTACTATATATACGTACCCGGATCGCTTTCGGGTCGAAAGCGCGCAACCGAGCCGCGCCGCGCGCGCTCTCGATCGGGAAACCGTTTCCGGGAGGTGTATCCACTCGACACATTCGGATGACGTTACCGCGTCTCGCAGACCGTATAAAAATCGTTAGAGAATTAGCCAGAAACCGCACGCACTTTTTCACGGAAACGTACATTCGCGGGCGTGCGCGCGCGCGCGCGATCGTGATCGAGATAAATCTTGGCTCAAGCAAAAAGAGATACGCGCCGTTATTTTATTTGTTATCTAATACGATGGAGTTATTATCAGTATTATCCCCCTCCGCCCCGACACCGAGAGGAATGATCCCGTTTACGTAAGAAGATCGCGAGCAAATATTATTTTCTTCACGCTTAATTAATTCTAACTCGCGCGTGTTCGACGATAACTAATGTTCGTAAGACAAATCTTATTGTCATTAAAATATGTCGTTAGACGCCGCCGTAGTGCGTACGTGCGTTTCCGCTCGGAAGGTGTGCATGCACGATGGCATTTACGTGACTTTATCGCGCAGTTGTAGTGGCGTTAATCATCACTATTAATTGACACGTGAATGAATTACGCGAGTCGCGTTCATTGAAGCGTCTTTTCCTCGTCAATTCATTAGGCATCAGCCGATATACGCGATATATGCGTGCAGCCTTGAAAAAAGGAAGGGGAAAAAAATTAACGCGATCGCATCGCCTTCGCAGTCGCGAACGTTAGCGGAACGCCTTTTTTTTCGTGGCACCTCGGCTATACCAATTGTATTAGCGCGCGCGTAATTCGAGCGCGTTACTGCCGAAAGATAAAAGTCTATCAATCGTAAAAGAATACGACCGCGATAAGATCCCCGGGCTACACGGCGGTCGCAGAGGCTCTCTCGCGCTGCCATTCAGCAGCTTTTAATCAAATAAACTGTCGAACCGTCGACGGGCCAGGAATTAAGTGCGGATTAGCGCTCCGCGTTCCGTTCGGACCGTGAAGCGAACGTGACAGCTAATCGATATTTGTCATTAACATTCATCGTTTCTGCTATTAATGTAAATTTATAGAGAAATAATACGTAATTTAATATTATATATATTTAGATCGACAATAAATTACAAGCGGTTTTTCTCTCTCGGAAAATCTTCGGATTTTACTTTTCCATTCCTCTATAAATTCGAGAGGACGTTTCATAATGCGGGAAACAGACCGCCGGGTATATTTATTTGCTATTTTAGGTTTCGCGGAAAGGATTATCCCGAAATAAACGCGGGTTGATATTTACAACAGGCACGCCTCTTCTCCCATCACGTTACGTGAATCCGTCTACGGCAAAATGTTTACGACAACGCCGCGCAACCACCTGTTTTTACAGCAATTTTATGTATATTATACGCGACGAGCAAATTCCTAATCGGCGGAATTACGAGACCAGTTGGACACTTTCAAGGTTTTCAACGATCGGCTTTGCTTTTTGAAGCCGTGCCTCCCTCTCTCCCGTCCAAAACCCCCCTCTCCCCCTCCTCTCCCCGGCTTACGACTTCGCGTAGCCGGCATTCACTTTCACCTCGCATAATTTATTCTATACCAAGCGTAAATTGGAGGCATTTGGCGTATGTAAGTCGCCAATTTAATAGCCACCGCGATTACGAGGTGAGACACTCTTCTTTCTTTCTCTCTCTCTCTCTCTCTCTCTCTCTGTCTTTCTTTTTTTATCGAGACTACTTTAACGACGCCGATGTGTACCTTTATTCCCCGCGAGGAATGCATCTCGCACGTTAATATCACTCGACTTTCCATTCGCTGCGTTCTACGTCTCCCGGTAGCGTTGAGTTATTTTTGCGTGCACGAGAGAAAAAAAAGAGAGATAGACGGAGAAAAAGAAACGGAGATCGGAATTCCCGAATAACTTTTTGGCGCACGCGCGAATATTTAAATCGTGGTTTATTTTCATAATAAATTTAAAGTGTCGCTCAAATTTACATGAGCATTAAAATCTCGAGATAACCCGACTACTATTTACGATCGCGGTTGTTTCGGTCTGCCCTGCCTATAAAATTTCGTCATTCTTTTGTCGTAACACGTTGACACAACGTATAACGTGGCTGCAGTTATGTGTGAAAACCGTTTAATTATAAAACGGCATCTATAACGAGACTTAAGACTTAAGATTTAAGAAAATTGACCAATCATAGTGGATTATTCATCTTACGTGAGAAGAATAATCGATTGTGACTGGTCAATTTTTTTCAATCTGAAGTCTGAAGTCTTGTTGTAGACGCCGCTTAAAAACGCAGAAGAACACACGGAGAGGACGGGAACAAACAAAAAAATTTTATGCGAAAGTCTTAAGGAAAGTTCCACAGAATTTTTTTCAGTCTTGGGGAAATTTCTTAGAAGTGAGAATTCCTCAACATTTTCGATTGCCATTAATCATAGTTTGAAAAAATGACTCGTTCAAAAATTATTTTTAATAAAAAGAAAGGCGGAAATTAGAGGCGAACAAAGTATCAGGAGAGTGACTACAAAAAAAAAAAGAAAAAAAGTACCACAAAAACGAGACAGTAAATATAACACAATGCTACATATGAATACAATGAACCCATAAAAGGCCAATCTCTTTTGATTAAAAGTAATCTTTCTTAAATTAGGTATATATACCATGCAATGACTAATGAAAATGCTAAGAGATTTTCTTCACGGACGTTTCCCTTAGGCTAAAAATGAAACTTTTCCATGAAATAAACTTCTCCAAGAAACTTTCCCTAAAAGTCTCGAAGTATAAAAGTTGTTGTGGACTACAAGATTACCTTAAAAAACAAAAAAAGAGTTTAAATATTTTAGTGAAGTAAATAAGACTCGGAAGCTTGATAAAGATATTAATATAAACGCTTTAGTACCTTTAAAAAATTCGGTATACATAAATCTCTTTTAAGTAGATAAATTAAACAGATAAATATAAGAAGATAAGATTTACACGATAACGTTTAAATCTGTTATTCAATATGTTTAATTTTCCATCTTCTTCGATTTGAATAATAAACCAAACCATGACATTATGTCTTCAGATTATTAAGATGAATATTAAAAAAAAATAATACAAGGGAAGAGAGAGAGAGATTTTCTCTCTGGATATAAAACACATAAGCGGTCGTTATACAGCCGTCCTTTCGAGTTCGGGTTATTCGAGTTTCGAGGAACAGCTGTACATCTCAAAGGGGCACGCCCTTTTCCTTACGGGATACAGCGGCAAGCCGAACCGGCCCTTGAGAGCCTAAGGGATTCACGAACCTTGCTGCGCTTTTTAAAACGATCTTGTTCGTTCAATCTCTCTCTCTCTCTCTCTCTCTCTCTCTCTCTCTCTCCCTCTCGTTTGTTGCACTCTTAGGCTCTTCGTAGGAATTGGTATCACCCAAATGTTTGATCGCTACTGGCAGCCAAATGTCGAAACAGGAAGACCTCGGTTCGTAGGAAGATCGCATCTTCTTCGCATGTGTTTATTTCGTTTGATTTACTATTTACACATTCACGACAGAATAATTTATCATGCTTTAACCACTAGATAACATTCAATGTCGTTGATATATCACGAGCTAAGGAAAGGAATTATCTATTTCAACACAGTTGACTCCAATTTTTCGTTTATCTTTCTCACAAATGTTTGATGTTAATTAATTGTAAGATAAATAGATGCCGAATGCTAGAGTCGCTCTGCTATCTATTAACTTGAGATGTGACGTCATTCGTTATCATTACTTTATCAAAGTAGTTATGATTCAGTGATCCAAAATGGAGCGCTTGGTGGGGATAAGCATTAAAATATATCTTACATTTACTTAATGCCCATTTCTATCAATGTAGATTAACTTTGAGCTTGGTTTAACTTATTTTGTATCTTCTTCAAGTTCTAAAAATTATAAAAACATAAAAGATAAATAAAACCGAGATTAAATTTAATTTACATTGGTAGAAATGGGCATAAGTGAGATTGAGGCAAATGTATATATGTGAACTTCTAAAGCTTGTAAGAATCTCTTCCCGACGGAACTTTCCGTTAAGATCGAGGATACAGCGCGTAAATAAATATCGTCGCGACACCGAACACCGAAGAAGTTGATCTTATGACGAAGTGTCGTCCCCCTCGGCTAAACGTCCGCACGGCAGGCCTTCGAGAAATAGGCGGACGGCGAAATTGTTTTATCGAGGTCATTTCCCGATCGCTTTACGGCACGTCGCCGGCGACTCGCGGCCGACCGTATATAAAAAAAAAGCGCAATTCGAGCCGAGAGCGACGAATTACAAGTCACGTAATAAAAGTGAAACAAAAAGACGAAGATATCGACGATACCGGAGCGGCGCCGAGGCACGCAACGCCGCGCCGCGCGGCCGCATACGAAATTTCCTCGCTATCTCACGGCGGCGGTCGCGGGATAAAAGGCGAGCCACACTCGCACATTCAACGGCGATATTTTGAACGAAGGCACGCCCCACCGTGTGCCCCAACGACTCCTCTACTTTCGAATCTCGTCCGGGAGGTTAGAATCAGCTGATGTAAGAATTCGCAACCGCTTTACAACGCTTCGTGCTCGTTAGACCGCGTATATTCCTCGGTTTAAAAGGCGCGCGGCCAGAAAGGCGCCTTTTAAAACGACCAGGATAAAAATGAAAAAAGGGCAGAGGAAAAGAAACAGAGAAAAAGCGAGAGAGAGAAAGTTACGCGTTGTAACTTTTTGTACGATCCCCGGATGATCCGTCGGCCGGGATCGCCGACAAGTATCGGTATTTAAGTAACACACATCGGAAGTTACGAGAGGACAAAAAAAGATAGGAAAATTTGTGAACGAGAGCGCGTCCAAGAGATTAGCTTGCAGAAATCTTGCCATCTACGACGTGATGTGACGCGATTGTGACGTGACGTGACGCGACACGACGCGACGAGATGATTCATCTGTTTTCACGTTCTCTCGTGGAGGATCCTTGCTAGACCCTTGCGCGATTACGTCGTCGCGAAGGGGGACTCCGCATTCTCGCGCTTCCCGTCGAATCCGCGCGGAATTCTCTTCTACGTGCGTTTCCGCGCGTTCGACCCTGTTACGTGCAACGTGCCGACGTCGGGGTGGATTTTTCGACTCGGCCCGATCGGCTCGGTTCTCGGCGCTCTCGCGTATTACGTAATTGCCGTTGTCAAAGGCAGCAGACGTGTCGACATCGCGCGCAACTCGCTCGCTTAGCCCGCTCGCTCGCCCGCCGCTGTTTCTCCGAAAGTCACAAAAAGGGTGACGCGATATACCGACACGAAAGGGAGCGTGTCGAATTTTCGAGCTGTCTTCGAGGAAAATCTGGAGACGGACGAAAACGAGAGAGAAAGGAAGAGAGGAGAGAGAGAAAGAAAGAGAGAAGGAGAGCAGCTGTTCGGCAAAGAATCAAATGGCCCTCTCTCGGACGTAATCTTGAAGAAAAACGGATTGGGAGGAGAGGCAGAGATAAGACAGAGAAAGAGGAGGGAGGGAGTAGAGCAGTAATTAGAGACAGAAGATATAAGGAGGGGGAAGAGGACCGGGCATGTCGAAGATTTCCCAGGCGTCGGCGACGGGAAGACGTCGTCGCGACGAAATTTCGCACGAAATATGGCGAGCGCGACACGAAGACGAAGACGACGACGACGACGGCGACGGCGACGATCGGGTGTCTCGCCGACTCTCTTATTCTCTCTCCTTGGCACGATATTACGCCACACGTACGCATCACACACACACGCACGCGCGCGCGCGCGCGCGGGCGGGCACTTGCGAATACACGCCACTGTTTCTCGTGGCGGTGACACACGCGCACACGCACGCACGCATATGTGCACGCGTGTACGCGCCTCGGTACGCCTGAGCGCGCGTACACACGCACACATATACGCACACGCGCGCACGCGACGAGCCCGCGCACGCGCGCGCGCGAGTGCGACGATCCTAGCCTCCCTAAAACGCACGGGAGGAGAGGCACACGCTCGACGAGAAAAATAGCGAGAGATATGCACTCACCTTAATCTTGAGGTACTCCTTGATGGCACGTTGCGACGAGTCGGTGAGCTTCACAAATATCAGGGATTTGCGCTCGTCGAAATTGCCGTGGGACGACAAACCATACTGGACATCTGGCACCAGCGCCATTTCTTCGTCTCCCATTTCGCCGTGTGCGGCTTCGCACCGTCTCGCTCGCTCGCTCGCTCCGCTCGCGCCGCACCGTCTCGCTCCTACTCGCGCACGACTCACGGTCCCCCTGGCGCTGCACCACACAGCTGACGTCCTCCGCTCGTCTGGCTGCTCGGGCAACGCCGTGAAGCAGCGCACGACGACAACGCACACTACTCTCTCTCTCTCTCTCTCCCTTTATCTATCTATCTCTCTCCTTCGGCACTCGCGCGTTTCTACGTGGTCCAGCCTCCGGTTTTTTTTTTCGCCTCTTTTCTCACCGCCGTTTAACGTCGAAGCGCACGAGTTTTCGCGCGGCGCGAATTTCGCGCCGTACGGCGCGCGTGAAACGAACACCGCGTGAACGACACCCGATGACTGATAATCCCTCAGCCGGAACTCCCGACGCGAGAGACGAGACGAGACGTTCCTTCGCGAAACGTGTTTTTCCTTCTCGCCGCACGCTCAACACCACCACCTCTCCACCGACGCGCGCCGTCCGTCGCCGCCTCTCCCGCACAGTTGCCGTATGCTCCCTGGCTCCGTCGCCTTCTCTCTCTCTCTCTTACGACTGTCGCCACACTGTTGTACCCCGCGATCGGATCTGGAGTTCCCCCTCCCCCCCTGGACACGATCACGCAGCTCGTAGCACCCCGTGCGAACGATGTGTTTTTCAACGGCGAACCACCCTCGAGCGCGCTCGCGATTTCCCACCTGCTCGGATCCCGCTCAACCGTCGCATATTACCGCGCCGGCACGACTCATCTCCCGGAATTTTCTCTCCCGCGGTGCTCTGAACGCCCGTAGCCCGGCGGAGAATAGGATGAGAAGAAGCAGCGCCCGTAGTTTCGGCGTAAAGAAACGCGACTACACACTTTCGAACGGCCACCTGGTAGGCGGGGCTTACGGAAGAGCCGTCGACCAATTGCGTCGCGCGCAACCGGATAACCCGACAGTCGGACCAAGGACGACCTCCGCCGTCCTCGCGCGGTGACGGCCAACGATCGACTGCCTGCCGGCTTTTCCCGTGCCGCCGCGCGTACCGTTGCCGCCACCTGTCGGCGCGGCGCCGACCTAACTCTCTCCTCGCCGCATAACGGCGCGTTCGCACGAGAGCACAGATACCCCGTACGTGAGAATTCGACGAGATTTCTCTCTCTCTCTCTCTCTCTCTCAAGATGCTCCCTCCCGCAGACCAATTTCCGTCACGTTTCCCTCGGCGTGATTCGCGACGCAAAGAAGCAGACGAGAGCACCCGCACCAGCTGTGCTGGAGTTTACTCGACGCGCGTGACTGGCTGCTCCGGCCAGCTGCTCCTACGGTTGGCGAACGTGAAGTTAGCCACTTATATATCTCGATGTTGGAACCTGCTGTTAGAATTCGACGTTCCGGCGTTAAAAATCATAAAGATGCCGGCGAAATTGATTTGACTCGACGCGGAAGCCGAGAGCAATTTTTCATAACGCGAATTTTGGGCAAGTTGCGGTAGTCACGTGTCCCGTCTAGGAAGTTTTCGATCGAACTGCTATCTCGTTGGCGTCACTGCATCTTAACGTAAGAGATTGCCGTACGTCTCGGTAGCTCGGTACGTCTCTCGCATGTCTCGATCGGGCAAACGGCAAAATAATTTTGGTTATCCCGTGATTCTTCGAAACCTGCTCCAAGATGATGCGAACATTGGGCGGTATCACATATATATTACTGATGGTGCAGCTAAACGTATTTATCGCCACTGACTGGTGGTACGGACAGAGAGATCCGTTAGGCCCATATCCTAGGATACCAGATAAGGATAAAGTGAAGGTAACCTTTGCGATTGTTATGATCTCAAATTCCCAAGTTCACGTCGCATTTTTCCAACGTCTATTTAATTTTAACTTCAGGATCATTTCAGATTGAAATCTTGAAGCTAAAATCGTTCGACTTTAGCAGATTGATTATCACATGGAATTCGTCTTTAGATAGTTTAAATTAAATCTTAGATACTCTCGATATAAAGCGTAAACATCATGATTGTTATTTATTATTACAGAGAGAAATTGCATTCGCAGAGGAGTGTAGGAAATTTATCACTCCACCTCAATCAGGATGGATCCGTTGAGAGAACTTTATTAATTATAATTGTACAGTGACTATGTATGCGTATTCTTCCTGTGGGAAAATGTAGCAATAAACAGTGTTATATTAATTTATAATAATATTATCTATTAAATTAGAATTTAAGAAGAAAACCTCCATAAGGGGACTTTATAAATTTAAAAGCTTTTTTATATACTTGATATCGCGATCGTCACAAAATTATATCAATTTTCTACAATGATGAAACAACACGAAACTTCTGTTGCGACGATTTTTTTTATATTTTAATGGTTTTGAGAAATATCGATAATTATGTTATTTATCAAATTTTCAATTTTTGTTAGTAGCGATAGAAAGTTGGAAAATAACTTTATTTGTGAGGAAACGATTCTAATATTTGTGAAAAATATCCTTGCGTATCTTAAAACGCTTTAATCGCGGGGGGAATCGAATCGTAGTATATTCTAAAATATTTCAGCTTGCAAACTTCAATTTAATACAATCTGGTCACTTTACATGAAAAATATCACAAAGGATGGAATAAAAGGAGGGCCAACGGACACCGGCCGCGGCGACGGAAACACGTGGAATAACTACAGAGGCAAGTTGTTTCGGATAAGTTTATTAGAGTCCCTGGATTTACCTTCCCCTGAGGCAGCTTATCCCAATAAGAAAGCCATCCCTTTCTACCCCACGCTCAACGGTAAGCACCGTTTCTTTTAATACATCGCAAGTTTCACTTTCACTTTTCGTTTCGCTATTCCACTTTTTTTTATTTTTTATTTTTTAAGAGCACCCTTCGGATATGGTACATTGATCGCAAAAAACGAGGAACGATAGAAGTGTACGAATGGCTCACGGGTGGAGGAAGAAGGGGGACGGGGTAGAGGGGGAGGTGGGGAAATGCGAAAATTAATTGTCATATCGAACGTGTGACTCCGTTCACTTAGGACGTCCGCGTAAAACCGTAAAACTTCAATACTTTACAGACACTCGCCGGGGAGGCATGATAGCGGCCGCCCGGATCGCCCGAACGCGTTTTTTTTTTTTTTTTTTTTTTTTAATACAAACTCGGTTCTCGCGCTTCCGAATCGATTCTACCAACCTGGTTTAACAAGCTTCACTTATAATTAACTAAATTACGTCCATTACTATATGCATATTATTCTACGTGTCTACGCTCTATTATTCTAGAAAGAAACAATCACTTGCTATTACAGGGAATTGAAACGACGTTGATAGAATCGTTTCTCGGAGAGTCGACGCGAGATTCCTCGAAGATCGGAGATCGGCCGAGATGCAGCCGCTAATGCGTTCCTCCTCGCGAGATGCGCGAACAATTTTTACCAATAGGCAACGTGATTTCTTTTTTTTTTTTTTAAAACATTTACAACGAAGATTCAAAAACATTTACAACGCGGAAGTATATATGCGACGATGCAAACGCAACGCAATCGAATTTTTGGTAAAATCAGCGCCCGTTTCCGTCTGTCACTTTTTACCATACTAACACAATATCAATAACGAAATGCATTTCGAAGTACTCCGCAACAATATCTTTCTCTTTTTATGTACAATTATCCCAAGAAGATCGGAATACTTTAAACTCCTGTTTCCACTTTTCCGTCTTTTTTTGTCGCGACGCTGCAACAAGAGTAATGAAAAAAGGGAAAGTAAAAAGTGACAGAAAAGTATTCCCTTCCTTTTTTTGTCTCTCAAAAAGTTCTTTCTAACGCAGAATTGTTCTGAAGGAAATTGGGGAGGTGTGTAAATATTCTCATCCGTTATTTTGCTTCTCGCTCGATCCGTTTTACCTGCGTACTCCTATTTGCGCGAGACGAAAAAGGAGAACGATAGTGAGGAAAAAAAAAATGCCGGCATAGCGTGTTGTGTAACATACATATGACAACGCAATGGGGGTGAATACGATGTGGAATCTTTATGGCGGGGCAGAGGGTAATTTCGAATGGGATAATGGGCATTCGGAAAATCACCGCTCCGTGGCTGTCTCGGAATATCTCCTTGGGATCTTTCTCCACTTTCCTTTCAGATGTTCGGCGAAGTATGTTATATTTGTAGCAAAGCTGATATAGACAATTTATGATACAATAATAAACAGTCTGTGTATATTTGCACAAGATATCTTTCCTTAAGCGTAATTTCTCCGAACTGCTTTGCCCAAAGAATCTTTCGTTTAATTTTTTAGTTTTCTCAACGAGTTTATATCGTAATCCTTTAACACTGAATGTCATTTTTTTTTTAAATAAGTTTTTTAATAAGTTCAAAATTAAAATCCTGTCCGAGTAGAGTCCACTTAGAATTAACTAGAAGAACGTAATTTTACATGAAAACATGAGAGGAATGTTACTCTTTGTTGCGATCCTTAATTTTCCCACACAAAGCCCTTCACTTTCAATTCCCTACAAGATGCTCGTGTAAAGACAAAATCGACTTGAGATTGATTGAGAAATTTGCAGTTTAAAGGAAGCGCGCTTAGAGAATCACAGAGACATCCTGTATAATAATACAATATGACTCTTAAAATATTATTTTGTAATGAAAATGGGCGGAAAAGTTATACGTTCTCTCTGAGTTTTAGATATGTTTTAGAATAGATTCGCTCGAGGAAAGATAAAGTGAAAGTGATTAATAGTCAGAATTATTGCGATCGAGCGGGTGTGAGACAGCAACACGGATCGCGATCATGACCATGTATATATATATAATATGTATAATGTATATATATATAATGTATATACACACTTGTAAATATGTATATAATATGTGCAGTCGTATGTGCAATATATTCTGTGATTACACGATCGAGATGCGATAATATCTTACACGTGCGTGTGTACTGTCGATGTGAAAGGAAAAGAAAACGTTAGATTACAAGGGGGGTATTTTTTTTTTTCGGTCGGGCAACGGCGAGCAGACGCAATTCGGCGCGGTGTCGACGCGAGTGTGACTCGCTTTATCATGACATTCATGACGATGGGCGAATGACGATGGGCGAAATGAACATTCAAGGTTCGCACTAACGAATCTTTCTCCCTCGTCTTCCCGTAGCCGAATCCGGAAACCTCGAGGTTTCCGTCCGAGCCGAAATAATTGTGATCGCGATTGTAAGTAGCGTCGGTCGATATCCGAGTATAGCAACAGCAAAGGAATTCTATCTCGTCGTACTGCGTTCGCTTACGCACGAGCACATTCGAAGAGGCGAATGAATTGAGGAAAGGCTGCACACGCGTGCGTTTTTATCGTTTATAACTCTCTTACGAGGCAATCGCTTTTAGCGTAGCTTTTCGCTGAAATTGAAGATTCACCAAACGAATATCTTCGAACGTCCGTTTAGTCTTGTCCAAATGTTCCGTGATAACCAATTTTCTCATCTCGTCTACGTCTCCATCCGTTCACTCGCCCCTTCGTGTCACACCGTATATATGTATCATATAACGGTCCTTACAAATCTAATCAATCACATTCAACTGTTCGGTGAGAGCAGGCTAAGCTGCTTCGTCCGGCCTGAAACACGGCCGATTAATGGAAATCAAAAGAGAATTAGCGGCCCGGTGCTGCTTTGATTTTTATGTATACCATTTATCAATGTCGTGTTACTCGAATAAAGACCAGCAACGAATCACAGTTAGTCAAACGAATGCTGTACACGTGCCGGATTTCCACCCGCGTGATTCCGTCACGCCGTATATATATATACACACATATATATATATATATATATATTTATATATATATATATATATGTACGCATTATGTATACAACTGTATATCTAGCTACGACTTAAAATTAATAGTATTTAAACTCTGTCTCTCTGATATATTATAATGCGATGATATGGCACGTGGTGTGTGTATGCATGTGCGATGATCCAACGATATAGCTCTAATAGTCCCTCTCTCTCTCTCTTTCTCTCTCTTTTCTCTTTCTCTCCCATCATTCGATTACAATGTTTCCCCGTAATTACCTAACTAATCGTTTGGGCTTTGAGTTCCCTGTCTCTCTCTCTCTCTCTCTCTCTCTCTCTCTCTCTCTCTCTTTCGCTCTTATACCACACTTCTCTCTGAATTCCATCCGTATACACTCGATTATTTTCTAAATATCATGCACGAACTCATTGAATATAAATGTAAACAATAAACGAGCGGGACTCCCGTGTTCTCGCGGTGCAATTAGCGTTTGGGAGATACGATCGCCTGAGAATTTTTAATTTTATTTATCTAGTAGGTACATGGAAGGTCGCCTTTTCTTTTTAACGTCAACATGACGCGAGAGTGGGACGATCGTATTTACGCTGAATACACCGTCGGAACCGCGGACCGCGACATTGGCCATACGACAGCTGTGATCTCGCGTTTAGTATCTAACACGAAACGATTAACGAATCGTCGTAAAATCGAGTAGCTCCTTCAACGTATATACGAAATAGAATTTCTCACGACCTCAAAGGAAGAGATTTTTTACGTCTTCTAACTTTTTATTCGCTAACTATACGTGCGGCACGATATTAATGAATGGATGCGCGATATATCCCTAAAACGAGGCAAGTCATGCTGCATATATGGATCTCTATATATATATATATATTTATCTATATATATCTAGTCGAACGGTGCGATTGATGCGAGCCGACATCCTCCGTGAATCGCGTCTCACTGTGCATTGATGTCACCAGGATTGTCAGGATTTCGAGAGGCAATGCGCGCTTGCCCGAACCGCACAATCGCCGCCCGATACGGCGGATTGTCGTCGAATTGATCAGTGGGGGGGACGGGGAGACAATACTGATATTCACCGGGCGATCGTCGTCCCGCGCGATGATGATGATAATAATGGTAATAATGACAATGATTCGTTTTCACGAGATGAGAAGCGTAACGACGGCGCGTGCGTTCGGAGCTTCGATCATGTGAATATATGGAGTCACACAAGCGCTATCCCACGCGTGTATGTGTGTATGTGCGATGTGTATACATTTCATGTGTGTCATACGTGTCATTATATACATATGTGCATCCAGTTCGCGGGAGGACAACGCGTCGGTGTGAATGAATAAACGAAACGTTTATCGATGAAGATTCGGTACTCTGGATTCTACGCAGGTATCTCTTTGTGTTCAAATGTGCGTGTTTCATACTCGGATTACATAATTGCTTTGGGTCACCCTCGCACGCTGCGTAGCGGCGGACGTGTCGTCGAAATTTCTTTCTCTCACCCTCATGTCCCTCTCTCTTTCGCTTCGTTCTTTCCTCCTCCGTTTCTCCTCGAAAAGATTTTTCTCGACGGTAACGGCGCTATTTCCGTGGGACGACGAAGCTTGCTTCCTCTCCTCGCTCTCGTTAATCGTAATTACCTAATAAATCACGCTGGTGAAGATATACGCGCGAAAGGTTACGCGCGTGCCGCGTTTCACGCGCGAGTTTCATCGTGCCTCCTCGCGCCCTTATTTACGAGTTTACTCTTAGTTACGCTTTTTTACTTACGAAACACAAACATCCCGTCTTGTTTTATATATTTATTAGGTACATTACATATGTGTCAATACGATTCTCAAGCATAGTATTGTCAACAGTTGTGTATATCTTTTTTTTTCTCTCCTTAGTTTGCCTTTTTGTATGTGATCTTTCTCTTCTCTTTGCTAGAAAAAAATGTGTGTATCTCGCTTACTTAGCGGTCTGGAGTCTGCCTTGAATTTCTAATTCTCTACGCATTCGTCGGCGTGACCGGACGCAAAAGTTTACGGCGATCTCCTGGGGATCTTTCCTCGGAAAGAAGAGATAATCCGAAACACTTTATTCTTTGAACATTTTTCTTGAAAGAAATAGAAAAGCAATGACTGCAAGCGGATAATTCGCCTTTAACCTTTTAAGATTCCGAATCATTCCGAAATTTAAGGAAACGTAAAACATTTATTTAAAATTATCACTCGGAGGACCGAGAATGATACAAAACTGGAAAATATATTTTAAGAAAAGGCTGAAGAACTGTAAAATCCGTGCTAAACGTACATTTTAACCGTGAATTTTTTCGTAATTTTTCAGAGCTTTGCTCGTTCAAATTTTTTCAAGTGTCTGGATTCTTTTTCATCAGTTATCGTATCATATGTAATTGTTTACTGAATTTCCGGAATTAGAAATATTCTTGCAGTTATGCGCTACACACTTTTGCGTCCCGTATCTTCGCATCTGTATTTTCCTGCGGCTGATAACATCGCGGGTGAAGAGTTACGATTTGTCGATGCGATACACAGGGTGTTCCAGGTTTCGCCCATCTACGGACTCTTCGATCAATTTCGCGATTATTTTTCCTTAACGAAAAGTGTCGAGGCAGCGATAAGTTTTTAAACTGTACGGCGATAAAAAGTCTAAGAATTTTCAACGAGAACGGTATAGAGATGACAGAGCCCTTAATCTTTATTCAATTCGAAGTGACTTTTACTTTCACAGTATTTTTATTTGAGACTTAAACATTAGACATTTGTGAAAAAGGATAACTTTTGCTAAGGAAAAATCAACTGTGAATTGGTCGCAGAATCGATAGATGAAGGGAAGTGGAGACTACATCTGAATCACTCTGCATATATGTAATATATATATATTATATATACCTTTCTCTCTCTCTCTCTCTCTCTCTTTCTCTTTCTTTCTCTTCCGATTATTATCGCGACGAGACTCCTCGGACGTTTACAGAGAATAGAAATATGGGAATGTATTTAAAGAAGAAAAATACTGTTGCTATGTTTTTAAGGATCGGTGTAATGTTGTAGTCGCGTATCTATCATTTGTTATCTGTTTCCAATTTCTCTGTACAATATCTCCACCTTCCGCGTACGCGGACTCCGTTTGCGGGTCTCCCCCCATACGTACGTACCGTGTACCGTGTATATGTTTCTTGTGCGTGTAAGGTGTAGCGTGTCGGTGTCGTCTTTAAAGGGTAATTATCACAGAATACACGAGATATTTTCATTTTAAGCTTACAAGATATTAATCGAAGCGGAGAGTAGGAGGAAAAATTGGCGGTCGACCCCGTCGACGGTCGCACGGTGATATAGTGGTGGATTTACGACTGGGGAGGGGACGGGAGGGCGATAACGAGTAATCGAGGTAATCGTCTCGTGGGTGTTGGCCCGTCGACAAGGCCGATCTGAGGTGCCGAATTCGCCAGCCCTTTCGTATTAAGTAATGTACTTAAGTGTTAGGCAGCGGAGAAAATAGACACTTTTACAAATGAAGAGATGGTGGCGAGATCGCGGACCCGTGTTCTTCTTTTCTACCAGCTTGAATTTTTCCGACGCCATCAACGACGCAGATGCAGGTGCTTCGTAAATTGATCTCCAAATTGAAGTTGGGGAGCTTCTAACAGAATTCTAATATGATTTCAGGTATCTTACATTATTGAAAGATATTTTGAAGGATCGATGCTAACACAATTTGTTCCATTTTTCTTTTTAAAAATACTTAAACAAATTGATCTAAATTTAACGAATACAAATTATTAATTTATGATTAATGTCAAGTTATTTTTTCTTAACGTTAAGATTAATTTTCTTAGATTCTTAAAGAAGTGAGCTCGAGCACTATTACGTAAAATTCTTCTGTTCATAGCCTGATGTTTCAATGTATACCTACTCAGATTTGTTAAGCACCTGCAACTGAAATGATCGGACGTTCACTTTTTTTTGCGATGGCTCTCGTCTCTCTTTCTCTGTCTGCCGATCGAAAATTCCGCGCTCGCAGCTACATCAGCAGTTTTTAGACACTATACACAATACGTAAGTATAATCTAGACGTACTACGTAGTAGAAACTTTTTGAATATAATAGCGTAATCTCCGGAGTTGTGTTGTACCTGCCCCGCCCGACTTTGCAGCCCTGGGCTGGACGATGATTGGATTCATCGGATACAAGGTCGCGGTGTCCCATCGAGTTTCTCTCACGGAGGGATCCGACCGAAGCTTCGTAGCGATCGTATAGCAGATGTGGCGTAGAGGGGCCCCGATGTACGATTCTCCACTCACCCCCTTTCGCCGTCGGCCCGAATACGAATATTATATATAGTTCCCGATAAGAGAGATCGGCGAAGACGCGGTAGACGCGTTTCTACGGACGGGCGAACGTCCGCTAATGCGCACGAGGCGAGATGTATTACAAGACGCGATGAAGCTAATAGACGGTATAGCCAGTAGTCACGTACTAATAATAATAGCTCTTTAACGTCCACTGCCTCATGTCGTATTTCCGAGGATAGGCGTTGCCGTAAAAAACAGCGATAGCTAAAGAGAGAGAATCAAAAGCTACGGTATATAATTACTTGGGCGCGCTACAAGATTACGAGTATAGCGTTGTCGTTCACTCGACGTTACTCGGGGTCGCTCAGATGTATTACCCAATTCGCGCGTCACACATTCAGATAATACTCGGAAGTACCCGGGTATCCGAGTGCCGACAACACTAGTTTACAGGAATGTAAAGTTCAATTTTGCAGGCTCGCTCGCTCGCCGGTTCGTAGAACGAGGATTCGCGTTCGCAGCGCGTCTCTGAGCGTGTGTGTGTGTGTGTGTGTGTGTACGTGTTTCTCTGTCTTACGTTTAAGTACGCAACTTTCGCGGAGGCGCGGGATCAATCGCGCGTACAATCCTCCGCTCGCAATCGGTCTGGGAATCGGTATCTGCCGCTCTCGCGCAGCTCTCTCGAAGCTTTCGGGCGGATCTCGGCGTCATTCGCAACAGCAGCAACAGCATCAGCAACAGTCAGACTCTTACGATCATTTCTGGTATAATCTTACGGATAAGAACGTAATTTACAATTACAATGCCTTACTAACTTCTTTCTGGTTTTTTTTTCTTTTTTATTACTAACGGCACGCCGCTGCGTGACGTCACAGGACGTGCCTATTTGGTCGTACGCAATGCTACATTTAAACTGTATATTTAGAAAAAACCTCTTCGTCTCAACAATGTTTTCACGTATCTACAGTAAACTTCGTCCTCCCGAACAAACGGCCTAGAAACGGACGCGGTCATATCGCGCGCGCGCGCGCGCGTGTAGACTTATGTGTGAGGTGTGTAATGTGTGCGTGGCACGTAAAACCCTTGCGGTGTTACGCGTCGATTTCGCCCTCTGTTTTATAGCGTATATGCGACCGCGTCGCGATCGAAGGACCCACCACACGTGGACTCGCTTTTCGTCCTCTTTCATTTCGAAGTCAGTCTTTCGGCGAACGGCGGCGCGTCCGATCGAGAGAGTTTCCTTTTGCGCGAAGCGTACGCGTACTTGAGTTCTTCGCGATGTTTAATCTCTTTCTTTCTCTCTCTCGTCCTATCAATTACGTTACGAATATTACCAAATATATTGCGTACTGGCAGCACTGTTTTCACGTTTCGCGTTTTTTTTTGTCTAGCGAATACACTCTCTCCTTCGTATCTCCGTCTCCCCCTGCGTCTCGCCTGCAACACACGCACGAAGAAGAGTCCGATGTGTCTCTAAGTCTCATGTAGTACCGGAGCGTCGCTCGTCATCGTCGTTGTCGAGCTCCGCTTCCTCGATTTCTTTTATCTGTCTGCAAACGCAGGCGGGAGGAATCATCCTTTTTTTTTTTCATTATTGTAGTAGTACGCAGGACGAACGCCGAGCCACGCGGGCGTTGACCTAGCTTGTCGTCCCATCTCGAGATTTGTGGAAGATGATCGTTCCCGGCGCGTCGTCGCTGTCCAGGGACGGGGTTGAAGCTTTTTGTATGTGTATGTGTGTATGTGTGTGTGTGTGTGTGTGTGTGCGTGTGAGTCGTAAAAAAGGGAGAGGAATTACGCTCGACTGAACTCCACGGCGCGAGGGAAGCTGGAGAGAAGAAGCTCCGCGGTAAGTCAAATCCCGTTGCTAGGATTCGTCCCTCCTTGAGTCGTGCGCCTCTCAGGCGAAGAAGAAGGGCGGAAGGGTTCGGGGCGATCGTTCTCGCCGGGTGAATCGCACGAATTAACATACTCTCTCTCTCTTTCTTTCTCTCTCTCTCGCGGAATCGTGAAAGATTTCGTTCGCTTTGTGGCACCGAAGGCATCAAATGCATAACCCCCTTTGGACGGCCTCCTGCTTCTCTTCCTCCTCCTCTTCCTGCTCTTTCTCTTCTTCTTCTTCTCGTTTCTTCTCCACTTCGTGCTCTTTCCAAGCTCGAAGTACTCGAGTCGCTTCGCTATCGGCTTATTTAATGCAACGTCGCATCTCCTCAAGTGGGATTCGGCAGCGGTGTCTCCTGCCTGATGTCGCTCTTCAGCTTCACGAACTCCTTGGCGATCTCGTCGTTGTTGCGCTGCGAGAGAATGCGCAGGATCGTCCAGCCGGTCTCGTCCATCTGGATACGCTTGCCGAGCGACAGCCAGCACGCGCACGAGCCCTCCTCGACGATGTCCTTGAGCTGCATCACCGCCACTCCGACGAGCCTGTCCTCCCTCGCGAAGCAGTAGTCCTTCACGCAGATATGCAACTCGTAGAAGTCCAGCTGTTGTTGCTCGTTACCGATCATGCTGAGAACAAAGATAAGGCAAGAGTCAGAGAAAAAATGTTAGTAATTATCGATTACATTAAATTACATTAAATTAAATTTTAAAAAATAATAATAAATTAAATTTTGCATTGAAACTTACAAGTCGAAGCTCTCGTTGAATTGCGGCGACCAGTTATTGCTCTTCGATTTCGTCGACTGTTTCCTCTTCTTGCCAGTAAGATGCGGTCCGATTAGATTCACCTCAACATACGGCCTGAACATGCCCGTTGCCAATTGCCACTTCAAATCGTTCGCGGCCACAACTGAGGAATAAAAAAATTTTTATATATTTTTTTATCTAATTGTCGAGTCAAATTATGTCAAATGGTATTATTACAACTATTAAAGTTGTAATAATATATTAATAATAAATAATAAATAATAATAAATTACACGATTGATTTTACAAATTTTACGAGATTACAATCGTACCTTTGACGGTGACTTTTTGCTCTCCCGTTCCCGGATGCGTAAAGAGATCCACCTGGATGCTCACCTCGCCCACCGAACCCTCTTCTGAAGCAGCGGTATCTGGAACTTCAACAATTTGCAGTCAAAATGTACGCTCGAGTACTTGAAGGTCATAAAGCTTTAGAATGGCATCTAGACACTACGCGGACTTCGTCTGATTCTATCTGACTATGCTATGATCTGAGACTAAGAGAGGCTAAGAGAGTCTATTCTCGATTTCTATTTCTAGAGCAGATTACATGCTCTGATAATAGGCAGGTCAGGTACTTGTTGTCAGCGTAATTATCAGAGAAGACGAAGTCAGCCACCGCGAAGTTTTCAATGATTCAGCCACACGGTGTGTGTCGAGAATTATAAATTTAAAAATTTTCTGGTTTCATCGGTTTTGCATCGAAAAAAATAAATTCATTTCTTATATATTCGGAGGGCTCTATAGCGACAATCTCCGAATGATTCAGTGCAGGTACAAGTATGGTACAAGTGTCCATGGTGCAGACGATCGATCGATTGGATCGATCAATCCGTGAAATCCTTTTTCTTTGAGTGTTCGTTCCTTCAAACGTTCGGAGGAACAATGTGGCGCTAGACAGAACGGCGAGTATATCACGAGCTTGTAAGAAGATCGTGGTGTGGTGATTTAGTGATTTAAATGACAAAGTTTCCTTGATATGTGTGTACGTGTGTGTCAGAAGCGTTGTATTGAGAAACTATGAGGCCGAAAGAGGCATTTTGCTGGTCGGTAAAGTTCTCAGTAGTAGTAGCGGCAAGAGTGGCGGCAGTAGCAGCAGCGGCAGTGATAATAGCACAGCTTCCTAACACAGCTATCGTTGTCGAGACGTTTTTCAAACATTTTCCTTCTTTAGAAACGTAAAAAATTGATAGAAACATGAAGATTTTTAATACTAAAATTAATCTGTATATCGGCCATTTATTCCTATTTATTGAACTGCCTTATTTATTATTTTAAACTATTTCAAATTTGTTAAAAGAAGAAGAGAAATTGAATCGAAAGATGTCTCGAGAAAACGATCAGTTCACTACGGCCTAAAAGTCTCTCCGACACTTCCAGCGACCTTCTAAAGTCTGCTCTGGTGATACCTTGTCGACTCTCTCGACGAAGAGAGGGCTTGGTCTGGCGAAGGGGTTCCTCGAGGCTTTCCATACCCTCGGCTCCGTCCCCTTCGTCACCTCTCTCGCTGCTCATCGAACGCTGACGCTGATGTAGCGTTGATGCATCGTTCAGCGGCACTGTTCCCGACAATTTTCATTACGTCGTAATGTGTGAGTGTAAAAACACGCGCGCGCCGGTATTACATCGCGCGACAGTTGCGCGACGGAACGTGTGTAATGTGTCGTTTAGAATATATCGTTTGTGTCTAATTAATTCGTGTGTATTCCTGATTAGTCCCGCTTTTATCGTGATTTCGTTTCGCAATTACATAGCAAGAAACACATATAAAAATAATATATAGTTATAAAATAACAGTTATCATTTGCTGTTTATTAATTTGCAATGTCAATGATATACTCAGAGCGACTTACCTTGGTTGACTTGCGAAGTGACGAAGGTTCTGATGAGGGTGTCCGTCGTCTGCGTGTACAAGCTCAACGCGTAACGGAGGCTCTGCAGCTCCGGCGACTTCTCCAGGAACGTCTTCTTCAAGCCGTTACCGCCGGCGTGGAAGTACTGCTTGATCGTGTCCAGGGCGACCTCGAGAACCGCGCACTGCTTCGGCGAGAGGTTCTTCTCCACTTCCTTGGAAATATCCTGAATGAATTAGAATGCTTAACACATAGCGACTTTTCTTCGTAAAAATTTAGATAATTCAGTTTATTCAAATAATTTTTACGACTTGAATAATGTATTGTTTCTATTACCATAACTCCGCTGAGGGCATTTTTAACGTCGGGTTTCCCGGCCATATGGTTCTTAAACAGCTTGGACATATCCTCTATCTTGGCGTTCGCAGCGAGATTCTTGGCGTTATCCGTCAGATTCTTGAACATCATCTATAAGAAACACAAATCGTAATATATGCCGTTTTAATATATTCTATTAATTTTTTTTCTAAAAAAAGATTTAATTGTAATACATACGCTCTTATCCGTCATAGGTGGCAAGACGACAGTCTTTTCCAAAATTCTCATGACTATCTTCCACAGTTCTTTCAATAGTCTCTTCAATACCGTCTTCTCGCACGATTCAGCGTACAGAGACAGGCTACCATCGAGCAGAACCATGAGCGGCCTCAGAACGTCGTCGGCCTCTGCGGTTACGTTGTTTCTTTGCGCCGGCTGCGACAGGGTTACCTGTCCGCCGCCTTTGATAGCCAACAGAAGGTCTCCTAGCTCCCTGACGGAAACGGTTATTCGCGGTTCCAAACTGTTCGCGAATAGTATAGCCAAATCGTCCATAGCGCCGTTCAGCTGTTGTTGCAGCTCCTTCAATATGTTCGCCGCGTCCTCCTCCAGCTTGTCGCCGCCCATCGACTCGAACATTTTCTCTAATTGTATCCGAAGTTGCTGGATATTGTTCATGAGAATGCACGCCTGCGGAATAAAACAATTCGTGATAAAGTCTGTCGATAGCTTCGTTCGAATTTCCGCAAATTTTATCCAACACGTACAATTCGTTCCTCCTTCATGTGGCTGGGGAATTCCTTCTTCACTATATCCGCGTAAGCCACCAGGACTTTGACGATAGTCTTCGCGAATCTCTTCATGTATCTCTTCCAGATCTCCGGGTCCGGACATTCGAGCTTCGACACCACGTCGAAGCACTGCGTCAGCTGTGTGAAAACATCGACAACGGAGACGCTGAAGAGCACATGCTCGCTGCTCTTCTGGAACTGTAAGAAAAGATTGAAGAATCATTAAAGAACGCTGCTGCATCATCGGGATACCGTGATGATAAAATCATAGCACTTACGCCTTCCTTTTTATCTCTACTAAAGGCACCGTGGAGATATTCTAATGAGACGTCATCGTTCTCATTGAGCCATTGCATGACGAAGGGTTCGAACCAGGCCGGGTATTCTGGCACGGCGCCCTTATACGGCGGCACGTCCTTAACGTAGTTGGCGTGCAGCCACTTGACTTTGAAGTGCAAATTCATATAGGCCGAGGACTTGCACAGTCTATGCTGCTCGTGCTCCTCCAGAGCGTACTTCATGTCCACCGCGAACAACGACCACATCGTGGCCGCCGACAGTTGACCGATGTTGAGCTCCTGAGGGAACTGATTTAACACGGGCGCATAGCTGTTCTTGTCCTCCTCGATCACCGAGACTATCAGGGCGATCAGCTTGTGCCAGAAGTCGAGCGAGTCCAGCCGTGGCCCGTGATCGTCCGTGTCCCGCTTCGCCTCGTTCGGATCCGCCTGGAACTCCCGGTTGTACAGATCGTAACAGTTCTCGAAGAGGAACTGATAGGTCGATCGCAGGCACGCCTTCACGCAATCCTTCACGACGGTGCTGGCACGTGGCGGGCTTGACAGCTCCTGGACCTTCATACGGAAGAACGTGATGCTCGTCAGCAGGTCCACGGTGCTCTTCAGATCCATCAGCTTCTCCTGGCTCGAGGCCGGGAAATTGTTCCTGTACATCGACAGGTCGATCCTGAGAGAGTTGTGCAGCTGATCCAGTAGCTTGACGAATTTTTCTTTCTATAACAAGAATCGTCCAGTTAGCTTCTTTTATCAGTAATAATAGCTGCGGTTTCCTTTTTGAATAAATATGATAAATGCGCCGATTTTTTAATCGCGAGAATTTTTTTATCGATGCAATATCTACGTATATGTTTCGCTAAGGACTTGAATTTTTTCTCTTTCAGTTTCCGAAGAATTTTAAATGCCGAATTTCTTCCTGCTACTGGGAAAGTTTCGCGTAATATTTTCGAAGAGGAACATCATGCATAATTCAAGAATATGAGAAGCATACTCTCTCATATACATCTCTTCCGGAATTAAGAGATTTACGAATTTAAATTTCGTACAAAATTTTGGTTCACATATCGTTCGTTATTTTATGGAGGCGGCGGGAACGTCGATTCGCGTGAAGGTATGCAAAAAGAATTTCCATATTCCCCGCGCGGCAGGAAAATCTATTCGCCTGGCCTTGGCTGCCCGTCGGTTAAACTGCAAATGGTGGGAAAAGAACGCGGTCGAAGAGAATCTTAATTAAAATCTTAATTAAGTAGCGTGCATAGGGTCCCTCCACTATTTTTTTCTCTTTTCTTCGAAAAGTGTTGTACTTGCTAAGAAACGGGAGAATAAAAAAAAAATGCAATCGTAAACACGGCGCGACCTTGCTAATCGTCGATGCAGACGTGAATTCGTGACTTAACGGGTTTTTAAATCGAACGCAAGCATTTCTCACTTATCGTTGGACTTTATTGTCCTTTGCAGTCTTAACACGGCGAAAAGTCAGTTACTGATTCTTGGAAGAAATCCGTTTTAATCCGCTAAATGACCGATTCGCCAAGATTCAAGCCTTATTCAAAGCGCCTTAACGCCGCGGCAGAGGCTTGGCTTAATCCCTCTCGAAAGTTTGCGAAGTAATTATTTAACCAACGTTATATATGTATATATATATATACACTCGCGTCGGCTGATCCCTTTATTCCTGGTGACCTGGTGAGAACGAAATTGATAGAGAGGATCGAGGCGAAAAGCGCGTTCCTTTGCGCAAGTCAACGCGCGACCCGTCCCGAGGATATGAGAAGTAGCTCGGGATAACGTATATACGCGCTGGTTGCCAGGAAATTGCACGAGTATTTCTCGCTTCTCTCGCCCGGCGCATTCGCCATCCCTCACTCTTCCATGCTCGCCCTAGTACGCGTGCGGCGGAGATACCGCGGCACAATCTTCAACATCCGGCACTTACCCCGAAGTTACTGGCGGCGAATCTATCACTGGCCGACACAGCCGGACTGGCGGTCGTGTGGGCGTAGTACGCGTTTATGTTCGCCAGGAGGGTCGACATAACGGCCGGCACGCCTGGACACAGGTACTTGGTTGAGAGGCAGTGGAAGTGCCTGGAAAATACGAAATATCACGATCGTATCGAAAAACCATTTGTCTTGATTCTTTCTATTGTCTCAGGGCAGTTACGCGGCTTATTTTAATCTCGGTTGCGCAATACGTGACTTCTATTACGGGAATTTTTATTTGATTTTTACTTGATTCAATAATCAGGATAAATATATTAAATATATTAAATGTGTATCACCTTGTAATAACAAAATCAATAACTTTTGACAACGGCTTCCCAGTAAACATCAAGTTACATGTAACGTACCTGTTAGTTATAATTTCCCACTCAACAATATAACTTTAACACATGTGTGACATGTGTTGCATTGCAGTTATATATTGTTAAGTGGGAAATTAAACTTCTCTAACAGGTACGTTACATGTAACTAGGTGTTTGCTGAGTTGGATTAAAATTGGATTAAAAATAGCCTGCAATTGCGAACGCGCGGCTTCGACGATACTCACGTCATCGCCTGGTAGATACTCTCGATGCCGTAACGCATGGCGAATTCGTCGACGAGCTCCTCGCCGGGAGGATCGAAGTAGACCTTCCAGGCGTCGTCGCCCTTCGCCTCGGGCAGAGTCACTATGCCGCCGTTCTCCTCGCACAGGCTGTGGAAGAGATTCTCGTGCAGGCAGGTGTACTGTACGTGGTAAGGCGCCACCTTCTCCTCGCCCTTGATCTCGACGCTGATGTGCAGCCGGATGGCGCCCGACACCGCGCTCTTGTCCGTCCTCTTCTCCAGATTGTACCAGACGTCCATCTCGCCGCTGAGCGTCCGGACCTCGATGATGGTCTGCCCGAGAAAGTCGTCGCTCTCCCTCGTCAGTTTTTGCCGCAGCTTCGACTTCAGGTCGTTGTCCTCGTCCCACACGCGGACTTTGATCCGATCGGACGAATTGTGGCACTCGCTGTGAACAGGCGAGTTTGCGGCTTTTTACGACGTTCCATTCTCGTTAACATCCTTTAAATCGCACTCCCCTTGAAACTGTAGATTGAATTTCTTCCAGCGCTTTTAAACGACCGACATTTCATCGACAAGAGAAAATACGCGCGGTATACATTAACGTGTTTTAACAACGGATAAGCAAACACGTAAATATAAATGTAAACATGTATGAGTAAACGCAACAATTGACGTCATCACATTGTCGTGAAAACGACGGTGAATTCGCAGTCGAGCAAGACCGAGACCGGAGAGAGAATTACGCATTCCGCTCGCGTAAGCGGAGAAACTTGAAATTACTTACAAGTAGAACTTCTCGTGCCATACTGGATTTAGCTCCCGCGGCATGGTCCTCGTGCGTTTCTTTACTTTACCAACTTGGACCGTTACGTAGGGATCGGATGTGCCGCTCTTATCTTTGGCGATTAATCCCTGCGCGCTGATCACTGCGGACGGGAGAAGAATAGAATTAGGTGGACTTGTCCGTTTTCCGGGCCGGAGTGCCTAGATCTCGCGAACGGGAACTGCGAAAGATTTAATTCCCGAGAGCGTAAATTTCTAATCTCGCGGTGTACATAATTCGATTACCGCCGCGACAATACCGCCCGAATGAAAACATTACCGGAGTTTGCCAGCTGGCCAGTATCCAAGAACGCGACTGCGAGGGTTAATCCAATAAAGCTAACAGAGCCGGATATCCGTCGGGGAACATCTGCTCGCACCGCGTCGGTGCGAAATAAAAAAAACAATTATTCGCGAATCCGTATTCCAACATTAAACCCGCACGAACGCGTCGAAATGACGTACGTCGAGCAATTCTCGCGTTATTTTCTTCCCCGTGCGATAATCGGAGCAAAACGCGGGCGGATAAAAGCGTCTCGAATTCGCGACTCAACGCGGGATTCGCGAGAGAGATCTGCGTTGTCCGCGCGGAAAAGGCTGACTCAAATGATACCGTCTTACCGTTGAACCGGGCCGGGATTACAATCTTTCCTGCGGGGACCGTCGCGACATATCGTTCGGTCGATTTGTCGTTTCGATTCCGAGCCGACGCGACAGGGGGTAGTCGAACGATCGGCCACAAAAACGCGTGGTTATGGCTTTCGAAAACCGAGCGCGTTCATCATCGTGTCGGCCCCCCCCCCCTCCTTTCTCGAGGCGATAAAATTTTACTGTCCCGTTCCGATTCTGATTTGACGACAAATGCGCACTTGATACACATCTCTCTGCTGGCGTTAGCCCCGCATTTACGCCCCCGACGGTGGTTTCACATTTATTACTTGTGACAGATACAATCCGCCGTCGTATCTCTGGTGAACGAGCTACTTCATTTTGACGGTGACTGATAGGGAAAAGTGATGTAAAGATTTATCTCTTGATAATTTATATTAATCGCCGGGATTCTAAGAAAATAGAAACTCGTATTTTCCTGCGCGGATACGATGAATATACGAATTGCCACGATCTTTTCTCAACGTCGATTCGATTCTTTCGACGCTTACGCGGCTAACAGACTATATTTCGGAGAAAGTTTTTTTTCGCGGACATGTTTCATATTCATCTATTTGCACGTGCGCGTCAACCGAATGAATAAATATGACTCAGCTTTATGTGAGAGTTTAATTAAAAACAGGTAGTTTGAAACACAGGTAGGTGAGTCCCGCAGGGCTTTTATCTCGAAATATTCGAGGAATTGAGAAGAGCTGACGCTTCTCCATTTTCCCCATTGTATGTCTTCTCCATTATTAAATCGTTCGGTACTTTTTGCAAAAACTCTTCAGATTTGAAACAATCGAACTTTATTCCCCCCCGAGGGTGACTTGCGGCGTGTTTCAATTTTTTAACTGAAAAACTATACGTCCACGTGCGAAGGATTCGAAAAGGTAGAGAAAAATTTTCGATAAATAAAAATTAGAAAAATTCTCGGTTGGCATTTATCGCGTTTAAAACGACGCGTAGAGTATCTTCTTTCCGCCTAGTCGTTACAGTGACAAGTAATTATAATATACGTCGTGTGTAAGAAGGTGCATGCAAAAAGGCTCAACATCCATCCGATTTGGAAACTTGATATCCATTGTAGGCAGCCATCGTGGCAAAAGCGTGCAGAAGCTCGGCTTGGACCAAGTACATATATCATATAATAACGTACGTATATAAGGATATATATATACGTATAGTATGTACACATACATATAGGCATATATGTTGACACACAAAAGGAAGTATTTAAAACATATAAATATACATTTTTGTGCGTGTGTGTGTGTATGTGTGTGTATCGTGGGGTGGCATCATATATCAGGTAACGTGCTTCGGTTTGGATCGACGGACAGACACACATGCCCATGCTACTAACTCTTTTCCGATTCGCGCCGCCGATTGCAGTGGGGACGCTTCGTCGGTGCTTCCTGCCCTCGATGAATGTCGATTTCATACCTAATCTCATTAATCATCAAGTCATCGCCACAATCCACTTGGTGAGAGAGATGTCAAGAGTCTCGCGGCGCGTACAGGCGCCGGCCGTCTGTGTGTCGCGCGTGTACGTGTGTGTGGGTATTGTGTGTGTGTGTGTGTGTAATTTTGTGTGCAGCAGAACTGCGTTCTACATCGCACAACATCCGCACTCACTTCATCTGGATATAAATGAGCGTTGGCGCTTCATTAATTTCGCAATTAATCCGGCGCAAGAATATTATCGCCGATAACGATTGAGTCGGATTCACGCGCGCGCTGGATTTGCAGCACTGATGATTTATGCATTTTATTCGAGTTCGTGTGTGCGAGGCTCAAGATCAGAAAGAGGTATAACACCGCGCGCGTGTAGAGGACTACACGCACGATAACTACGCACGCGATTGAAATTGAGCACTTCATCGCGCGCGTAAATCCACTAGCGAATAAAGCAGATCTATCGAACGTCAAAAAGTCGCGCGTTGTTAAATGAAATAATATACATACGCGGACGAGGCGAACATGCGTTACGCGTGTGTTTCACATCGTCGCGTTGCGTTCTATGCGTGACCCGTTATAATATCTATAGAACTTGACATTTCGCGAATTCAATCTCTAAATACCGAAAACATCCGGACATATAGAGCCTCGTTGACGCATCGCGTTCGCGTCTGTGAATTTCGAAAAAAAAAGAGGAAAAAGCGAACGTCAGATCGATCGTCGCAACGATTGACCGCGATACATACGAGAATGTAAATATTGCAATTATCATCGGTATCGAACGTATATAATTTGTCGTTTGCGTGTAGTACGTTACGAGGTTGATCGTTATCAACGCATATTGATTCCCCACGTGTTAGGCCGCGTACTCCGTGCACGGGATCCAATCTCGCGGATCGAACACACTCGCACGCTAATTTAACGTGTCGGACTTGCTGCCGCGGGCCGCATTCATTTTTAATTGATCATACTGCGGCGATGCGTACACTGCGGCAGATTGTTGATGCGCCTATATAGTGTTGAGCGCGGGATGTGTTCCACATTTTGTGTTTATTGTCTTTTTTATTATGTCACTTTCGCAAAAGAGATCCCGCAGGGATGATACGAGATCCCCGAGTCTTTTATTCGACACCCCGAATCCTTTCCGGGGCGCAATCTGCACCGGTATCTCGTCAGATCGTAGTCATTTTAATTTGCGCCCAGTGAGTCAAGGGACTTGATTATTGGGGCGGAAGGGAGGAAGCGGCGCCGACTGTTACCACTACTGCTCCATCTCTTTCACTAATTCGCATCCCTCCCCGTTTGGCCCCTTATTTCCTTGAATCTCCTCCCTTATCTCATGGCGGTTAACCCGCTGAGGGTGCGCGATCAAAATCAGATTACTCTGAGGTATCAGACGTATGGAGAGAATCGGAGGATTCAAAACGGTATTCCATTATGCGCTGAGAAATATTAAATATATAATAGCTCGATATATTCCGTTTCGAATTATTTTAGAAAGAAAACTTTGATTCTCTTATTTAGGCCAATATTTAAAATTAACGTGTGATTCCATCCCCAAAGTTTAATTTATATGTACACGTTTCGTTGCGCAGGTCGATATCGCGTGTATTGCCTGTTTTCCCCCTCAATGTATAATTCCTCTGTCAGGACGAAAGTCGCAAACAGAGCGGAAATGGTCAGCCAACGAATCAACCAGCCACGGGCACGTGGTTGACAACCGCGGTCGGCAATTTCTTGGCGAAGTAACTTCGCCCCAGAAAATTGTCTCAATTTTCTTCTACTCCTTTTTTTTTTTTTGATTATCCGAACTCCGCGCTTTCCGCGCCGAGAGTATATAAACGCGCGAGGAAGGAAACGCTCACGACACGGGGGAAATAAAAAGCTTCGGAACGAGGAGACGCGCTGTCTAAAACAGACCATTTCGCCGATTTTATTCTTCTCTCTTCTTCTTCTTCGTTTTTTTTATACTGCGCCCTATTTACTTATCTCCCGTTTTCAACGGGATAACCGTAACCCGCGCTTTTTTCATACCGCCGTCCCGTCGCTCTAGCTACTCTTTCACTCGCTACTTCCGCTGTTAGCGGAACGGACCAGGCGAGCGCCGCTGGATACGTCGGCAGCTTTTGAAAGGCAAAAAAGTTTCGTTGCAACTC
Organism: Wasmannia auropunctata; assembly: GCF_000956235.1. Taxonomy (NCBI): domain Eukaryota; kingdom Metazoa; phylum Arthropoda; class Insecta; order Hymenoptera; family Formicidae; genus Wasmannia; species Wasmannia auropunctata. The sequence goes on from NW_012026829.1 coordinate 800,893, forward strand.
GCCCCTCGTGCTCCCCGCTTATCGACTTTTTTTCCCGCGCCGGAGCACGTTCCGGCGGCGCAAATACCATTCATCCTCCTTTATCTTTCCAGCAGATCGTAAATAATAAAGTACCTCTTAGGGTTCTTCCGTCTCTTGCATTACGTTAAGTGCACAAAATGCAGTTTACATTAACTTTCGCGTTCATTTACAATTCGTCCGCGCGCCTCGTTCACGCGGCCTTTTTGCGCAGCCTCGATTAATGCGTGTGGTGGCAAACGATGCGTTATCGGCTTGTTATCGTGCCATTATATCGAGGTGTTAGATATACGAGCGATATGATAGGAGATATGAAACGCTTCTGGGCGCGCTCAACCGAAACGTTAAGGCCTCCTTTGGGAGCCTCGGCGCGAGCTTCGGTTATTTAAGACGACTCCGTTCTGCCGGGAAAATTTCTCCGCGTGTAAGATTCTCTTCACCCTCTCGCCCCCCCCCCCCCGGCGG
>NW_012026829.1:801395-803005 GCF_000956235.1 Wasmannia auropunctata
CGGCTGTGCGCGAATCCCTGCAGTGGGAGCGCTGCCGCAGGCGCACCTCGAGGGCGGCTCTTCCATTTGCGGATTTCACTATCGGCAGCGGCCTCAGGAGCGACGAAAGAAAAGCAAATCGAATCCCATTGGATGTCTCCCCGACGAGTTTTCTCTTAGCTCCTCGTGTTTTTCCGAGACGCGTTTCCTGCCGCACCTCCGACGTGACGTCCCCGATTGCATTTTCGAATGTTTTTCATTATTGGCTGCGATCCACATTGATCGCGCGGGAAACGTTAGCACTCCCTCTGCCATTCTCTCTCTCTCTGTTATATTTCGCACAAAATATTAAAGAGACGTGCCGAGAATACCGAATTGGCGGGATCCTCTCGACAAAGCGATATACAACATTATGTCGACGAGAATTCCGCAGTGTCTCCTGATTAATGGGGCACGCTCAGTTCCGTTGCGTCCTTTTATGCAATTTCCAAGGTAGATAAGAAATATATCACGTTCGCATATACACGACGTGAATGAGCTGCGGAGGCTGAGCGTAGCTATTACGCTTGTCTGTACGTTGAACTATCGATCCTCGGAGCGAGGAGCTGAGCGCAATACGTATGCAGCGCTTGCACCGCGCGCTCCCACGTCGTTTCACGGCTGCGGCGGCACTACGATTGCAATTTCGATCGGCGAACTGTAATTTTCTATGACATACGCTACCCCTGTAATGCCGTGTAAAGTTATACCGCCCCGGACGCTTATCATTTTTATTGGCATCTGGCGTTGCGGCAGCGCCGCGCGGCCGAATTGATAAAAATCGTGGGAAATAAAAAGTCGCCCGCGCCGTGAACGAGAAACGGATTTTCGAGGCCGGTTTTCGGTTTATTCCCGTATTCACGGCGCATGAATGGCATAATTCGCGCGACGCGATTCGCGGTAGCTCGCGCGCGGATCTGGATTATACATTAAAATCGCGTCATCGCGTTGGGAACGAGACGACGACGCATCGTGGCGCGTTATGCTCTTTTCAGTCGACCGACGGACGGCGGAACTTCACAAATTGCCTTAGTTTTCATTGTAACAACAGGAATGCGAGACGAGAATAGCAATATATATCGCATCCAACTTTAATATATTTCGGAACTTCACGCAAGAATGAACAGCAACGTCGGGAGATTCAGGCACCGCCGCCGCCGCCGCCGCCGCCGCCGCCGCACCGCGCGCCGCCGCTCGATCGATCCTCGAGGTTTGACTTCGGTGCACCGGACACGAAGTGCATCGATCGCGCAATGTGCATGCCCCGGCGGTGCAATTGGAATGCGAGAACTCGACTGCGGAGTACGCGGCACAACGCAAAGTGTACCTCATATATCACGCGCCGTTGCTTATCAACCCCGATGGTGCTCTGTGATGTAGATCTTTTCGCGTTTGCTTTGAACCCGAGAGTCGTGCGCGCGTGGGAATATACGGTGATTGAAAAATCGAGATCTACGTATGTGTGTACGTGTGAGTGAGTGAGTGAGTGAGTGAGTGAGTGAGTGAGAGAGAGAGAGAGAGAGAGAGAGAGAGAGAGAGAGAGAGAGAGAGAGAGAGAGAGAGAGAGAGAGAGAGAGAGAGAGAGAGAGAGA
>NW_012026829.1:803025-991721 GCF_000956235.1 Wasmannia auropunctata
CACCAGCCGCGGAATCCTCGGATTAGCGCGTGCGTAAACCTCCATAGGTTCACCCCGGTCGTGTTAGTGTGCGTTGGTCACTGTCAGTGATATTCCTGCGTATATATGTGCCCCTCGTGTGGCGCGGCAGATAGAGAGGGATAGATCTCTTCGTAAAGAAGACGAAGTGTGTGTGTGAGAGAGAGAGAGAGAGAGAGAGAGAGAGAGAGAGAGAGAGAGAGAGAGAGAGATTGTGCTTATCTGAAGGGCGCGCGCGCGCACAAGGATGCTTAATATGCCGCTTCTGCTCTTGATTACGGATTGTCGGATGAATTCGTAGCCTGTCTCTGCTTTTGTGCAGGGCAAAAGTTTCCGAACTCATCGGAGAATCCGTAAGCGACAGAAATTACGCGAGCCGCGCGACGCGCCCTCGTATCACGGTGATTTCGATGAAACTTTGCCCCTCGTGATTTAGTGAGAGAAGATAGTATCGTTTTACGAGGGGAGCGATAGAGTAAATGGTGAGCCTTGTAGTCGATCGCGTAGAAAGTTTCGAAAAGTTTTCGTGTAGTCGTGTCACTTTTTTAAGCGTGTGTGTAACGTGATTATATAATAGAGAACTGAGAGTGGTGGCTCATTATCGAGATTGTGGTGAAGGATCGTTAAAACGCTTTCTAAAGGTATCAGTATGTCACCTGTGATGGCGATCTTGCAGGACCACTTGCTGGTACCCTCAAGGACGATCTGTTCCGCCTGCTCGAGGCTGTCTATGTGCGTATCCGGGTCGACTGAAAACGTCGTGCTGAAAAGAAGACAATGCCGTCGTCATCGGATCGTCCTTCGACAACCTCTCGACTACCCTTCTCATCTCCATCATTTCACGCTCTTTAGAGATTCCTCGGGGCGGGAAGAGGAATGCCCTCTCGAGGCGGCAACTTCGAGGCGACCACAGGAAGTGTACGTCTTACAGAGGCCACCGAAGGACACGCGGGATCGTCGCGAGGCGGAAAAATCGTTCGTAATCATCCAACATCATCCAGCAGCAGCGACGGCAGCATGATTCAGCAGCTCAGCTATGCTAGCGGGAATACATTCGCGCAGCCAGAATGCTGGTAGGGTATTTCTCCGGAATTAGCCCCGTGTGTATCTCGGCACTTTTGCGTAGGTGTATGTGTGTGTGAGTGTGTGTCTCGTGTGAAAGCAAAGCGAGACGTGTGTTTTAGATCCGCGATCTCAATACAGGATGGATTAGCTCTGTTCGCATTGGTCAGATTTCCCCTCTGTGGATCTCCCCTGTGTACCCTTTGCGCGAGCATACGGAATTTGACGGATGAATATGGATGGTTGGGATGCCAATCGGGCAGGCGGGAACTACTCGAATCTCGAATTACAACTCGATCGGAAGCAACGCAATTGATTTTATTTACATCGAAAAGGAAAACGACGAGATTGATACTCCTGATGCGGGAGGAATAATAGATGGTTTGTAGTCTCGGAAGAGAGCGAGAGTCGCGCGTCGATCGCGGCGCTCCGTACAACGGAATGCCGTATCCAAGTTCCATCGAAGTTTCGTATACCTAAGTACAACACGGAAATACGCACAAGAAAGACTCAATCGATCACACGCGCGTTGCACGGATACGGAAACAAGCGCATTACCACCTGTTAATCCCCCGCCGTTGTAGAATTAGCGCTGTTTTATACAGGAAACTGTTCTGCAAAGGGGGACGTCTATCAGCCTGGAATAAGAAAACTTGTTGCTCGACTTGCATGGCCCACCGCCAACACGAGACCTCCTATTGATCTCTCAGTTATGGTAATAATCGTTTCGCGAAGACGATCAACGATACGAACAGCTTCATAAAAGTAACGATCGATTACTTGATCGAATTTCCTGTTAACTCAGGAAATCTAATTTTCTCTTTCTTCATCAAGGACGAATTATAAATATCCGTTATTCGTGATCGAAAGTTTAGTGTCCTAGATACCGAGTTAAAAATTTCTAAAAAATTATAAAAATTGAAGTATGCAATCGAGCTCTATAAATGATTTAGGAAAGTCTGAAATAACTTTTTTTTTTCGACAATATTTTACCGAAAGAAAGAAAGAATGATGAACCGAAATTTTAAGTTACGGTCATCGATCAATGTCGTTGAATTATTCTCCGGTAAAGTATAACACTGCGAGGGCTGTATAGATTTACATTTCTACCATCCCTATGCCGACACGACGTAGACAACGATTGGGAGAAGAAAGGTTTCATCTTCCCTTTGATCCGAACTCACAATGGTCTCTGGGAGACGCGTTATCGCGCGAAATGAAGGCGGCGAGCACAAAGAAGGCGGAATGCGGGAGCGAAATATTAGCGGTCAGGACACTTCCTCCTCGATCCCCCGCGTATTTCTTCCGCGGCGCACGTGCTATTCAACGGCGCATCCCGCGCGGAAGTAATCATTCCGTGGGAAAGGAATCGATACGCGCGACACGTGTCAGTACGGTCTGTTTACGACGCGGAGTGAATAAACGACGCGAACTAACTTGGGCGCTTCTTCAATAGAGACCGTAACTTTATAAGGGTACTTTCGAACAAAGAAATATCTATGTCCGGTTTCACGCGACATATACCATCTCGCTCTTTTACGTCTGACAAATTTATATTTCAAATTGTTTATAATTCATAATTTATTTCTCGAGATAAAGTGTACAAGAAAGAGAGAGAGAGAGAGAGGGAGACAGACAGACGATACATTTATCTGTTCTTCAACACCTATGTCCTCGTAATAAATCGTTTGCGCTAAGCGCACACTGTTGAGCTTAATCCGACATCCATCGAGACGAATTCATTTTCCTTATCTTCGACACGCGAGACCTATTTCTGGCTGCAGGTTTTCGAACGGAGGAGCTAAGCTTGACACATTTCGATCGAAGGGGATGATCGATGCGACCGTGACGCTCGACTCTCATCTCGCTAGCGAAACGCAACCGGGAAAGAGAACGTGTGCCCTCGATATACCGAAGATTACAGGTGGTCGGTAGATTGCTTTCGATAGACGTCACTGTGGTATTGGCCTATCGGTCAGGGACTCGCGTCCATGGAAGCTCGACGCGGCGGCTATAGCCGCCAGGGCCCGGGGTTTGCCTTAGACAATGGCAACGGCACATACTTGCCGCCACAACAAGTTGGCCACGTGACCTTAATGGACTTTCGATTGAATTCTCTTGCAGAGGAGCATCGCGTGATACCTGCGACCGGCATACGATCGGCACACGACGCCCGGGGTGTATGTACGTAACACATAAGTATATACATTCCACGCTGCTGCGGAAATTCCATATATCTTGATATCGACGCGTAAACAAGAGCGACACACGAATGCGGGACGCGAAATCAGCCGCGTGTACCGCCGGTGATTTCCGTTAACGAGAAATAACGGGAGGATGCGTATCGAGGATTTACGCTGAAATACTTCAGCGAACGATGGTAATTGAGGTGTTGTTTCTGGAGGAATTTCGCTCGGGCCGACCGCGCGGGATTTCATTTCGCCGATGGAACACGAAACTCCACTCGTTTCTCCCTGGAAAAGAGGCTATTGCAAATAGCGCGTTGAGCGCGCGCGAACGAGGAGAGAAACTGTCTGCAAACTCGATTTCGTGGATCTCGTTGAAGCGGGACCGGTTGCTATACGCCCGGCAGCTGGGATTGGCGTGAAATTGGAGCGAAGGGGCAAGTACACCGGGATAGAAAAAAAAAAGGAAAGTAAACGCCGTGTGTGATAGGTAGGCGAATACCGAGTTAATGTCCAATTAAACACGGTGTTGCACACGTAACGATCGTCGCGCGGTATCCAGCGTTGCATCCAGCGGACAAAAATGTAAGATCATATAAAGGAAAAAAAAACGCCAGCACATACACAGTAAAACAGCAGCATAGCGTACACACACACGCGCGCGTACACACATACAAGTATATTAGTCTGCATTGGCTAGGGTGGAAATAGTTGCGGGGGGGAGTATAAGTAAGTCAAGGTGTTTCTGAGGAGGGAAACGGAGGTAGGGTAGCCTCGTCCCATCGTGAGAGTAGGTACGCTCGCGCTCGATGTAATCGAGTTGTTGGCTGTATGAAGTATACCCTCAACGCTGAAGAAGTTGAAGGAAGTTAGAGAAAAAGAATTAGAGATAAAACTAAGTTTCAGATCAGTAATTTGTAGCTCGGACGTGAGGCAGTCCCCTTTAAATCGTTCACATTATCGCACGATGGTCGAGTCGGCTTCCGGAATTACGTACAGGGTGTGTGGAATCACAGCGTAGGGCAGGTAGTTGTTATTCAATATCGGTGTTACGTTCATGGCACAATCAATACAATCACAGCCACACGCGCGGCAGCCACCAAGAGCCAGTTATCACCGCCTAGGTGTGTAACGGCAATAATAATAATAATAATAAGTGACCAAAGTAATCTTGTGCGTACACGCATTATGTATATATATATACGGGTATATGGAAAAAGACAACGATGAGACTCGCACTATACAGAGTCGAAATATGTAAAGGCATACGCAACACACATATATGTATCATGTATATCGGGAACACCATACTGACGACACGCTCGTCGCGTGGGGGGTACGGAGAGTGCACACAAGACCAGTTTAGGGAATCGGCGAGCTGCAGCCACAAACCTGTAATAGCGATCTTCGCCGACCACTTGCTGGTACCGTCCAAAACCGACTGCTCCACCGCCATCATGTGACCCGAGTGCGCCTTTTCGTCGACCCCGAAGACTGACCTAAACTCCGACGAGATTCTCTTTCACATAAGCTGTGCCAACGGCCGCGATCTCGTCTGCTTCTCTCGTAAAATATATCTTTGTTTCGAGATTATCTTTATCTAAAATAATCTCATTCGCCGCGAATTCTCAAGGAGAGGAATTATCTCGTTTCGCGAAAGATTGTCAGTTTGTAAGAATTGAAAAAAAAAAAGAGAGAAATAAAGACATGTTTATGTGCGATGGCACGAACGAAATTCCAATCGGCACGTATACGTTTAGCTATTCTTTTGCAATCCCGGTGAAACTGTGCTGTTACAGTTAGTATCCCGTGAAAACAGAACACGTTGCAGGATTATTACTGTTGCAGCGAATCCCTACGTGACAGCTTGAGAATTCTCTTTGTATATAGGTTCAACTGCAGGTTCATTCAGAAACGGCGCTGTTTCTTGCTGAATTTTTCCGAATGTCCCGAATAAAAAGGCAAACGACCGTAATCGAGCGTTTTGGCAATGGAAATTTTTTATAAGCGTGCCGTAACGAAACAATCTTCCAATTAAAATGACTGGCCATCGATCAAGCCGCTAACGAGAGCGTCGATAGCTCGATAGCGCGGTATCGATGCTGGACGAGCGGCGTCATATCTGCGCGATTAGCGACTGTAGCCTTCGGAGAAGACGAGATCGGGACCCTGTGACGGTGAAGATTTTCGCTTTAGCTTCGCTCGTTTTCCCTTACGATTTTGTCACCACTGCATCGCCGTATCGGTCTACGCGTTTCATTTAATTATACGGATTAATTCCAGTCTATTGCCGCTGGGCGCAAAGCAGTCTTAATTGACAACTAATTATTGTCGCCTGGGATATTAAATTAATTTTCAGTAATATATATATATATATAACCATTGCGGGCGCAACGTTCTGCGTTGCAGTATTTCTTGCGGAGGCGAGACCGGACCCGAGCGCTTTTCCCTGGCACGTAATAACGATCGCTGCAGCTGTTCCACTAATTTCGCTCGTGCTAATTACCGACAAGCTAAATTACTAATGCACGGCTAGAAACGAGAAAAATATCCGTAAGTATGAAACGCGCGCCGATTAATTCACGTTTACCAGTGCGTTTACCATGTTTATCCAAGTTTATCGGCGTATTTGCGTCGAATGGATTAAAAATAATTCGGGGGAAAACGGTATTCCCTCCCAAGACAACTATTTCACAGTTCATTACGAGTTGTATAAATATGTGTTCAAGCGTCTAAAGAAAAATTTTTTTGTATAATGTGCTAATTACACGACTAAGTGAACAAATATTGATCGACCGGTTTATCAACGCGATTATTGGGTCTATCGCAATGCAGATCGCGCGAGCGATATTAATTAACGTTGATTTTCATTAGCCAACTGCTCGCCGAGCTGGCTTTTTATCGCGATGGCTTTTACGAAACCTGTGTGCTATATGTCTGGTGGCACCGTTGATATTTATAATCGCCGTGAGATAGCAAGAGCCGATACTAGGGTAATAAGATTGAAATGCAGCGCGCGGGTAGCGGAGATATCTCGAATAGCTCGACGCTTAATTAATTATGGCAGATATGCGACGGATTGACGCAAGGTGCGCAAATGCGATTAGACGGTTATTATGACGATGCTGACGTGCCTAAGCCGCGTGCGTTATCCATTTATCATTTCACCGCAAACAAAAGGTCGGTCTCGGTGTCTCGAAAACAATCCGCGGATCTCTCGTTAACATATATTTTCATAAACAAGTCAGAATTTACTTAAACAAATATATTTATATTTAATCAGCAATATTACCGGATTTCAATTGAATTTCAAATAACAAAAGATTTTTGCTTTCGCGGTCTCCATAGGCAGTGCAAGTCAAAGTTTGAACTAAAATAATATCGCGCGTGTTTGCGTCCACGTGCGTGTCAGTGCCGATTATTGAACGGACAATATTAATTTGTGAGATTATTTAATTTTGACAGCTTATTTGATTGCACGAGGAATAAACACGTTTATTGAATAAAGCGAATTTTGCCTTTTCGCGTGAAATCGATAATATCGCGGAAATTATTATAACCGTATATTATATTATTATACTAAAATATCGCTGCGTACATGCAGCGTTACTTAACTTTCAATTTTCCCCCGTAACTCTTTCGCTTTTCTCTTTCGCTTTTAATTTATGTAATAAATATACAAATTCCAATTATATATATAAATATAATTTATAATCTGCACTCGGCAGTTTTGAACGGAAGGACTATCGATTATGTGTATCTATTGTATGATATATGTCTGATGCGGTAACGGAATACACACGGTACGATGTAGAATACACAAATTCCCCACCAAGATAACGAGAAGATAACTTCGATGTCTGAAACGCGAATCGTGTCGCGCCTTATCGTAAGGCATTACTCACGAATACTCACGACACAATATGCTATGCCCCCCTCCCCCCATGAGGGTGTGTCCTGTGACGCATTAATATTCGTTCGAACGATGTTTATACGGCCTCTAACGATTTCCTATGTTTGAGTTTGTGAAATAGATCTGGCTCGGCTCTGCGGCGATTTATTCGCGGCACCATTTACTCGCGTAGAGTGGAGACTCGGAAGTCTCGGGTGAAACGAAAGAGGATTTCGTAAATGGATTGTTGCGGGGAAACTAATTAATTCACGGTCGCGAGAACGGGGTTTTTTATCCGTCGTTAAAGGAAAAAGCGGTGCGTCGTTGCCGGCGATATCACAGGCGACATTAAATATTTTCCTTATGGGATTTTTATACCAAGTGCAACGAGCGCGCGCTGCGATCCATCGGAGCTGACAGCGCGGATCTGCTGATTCGAAAACAGCGAGGCAGTGGTGACAGACGCTAAATCGCATCGGGGATCGATTGGTACATCGATCGACGCTATTCCTCCTCGAATCGACTCGCACTGTCATTGACTGACGGTACGGTCGTCGTTGGGATTGACTTCCGCTGCGAGGAAAAGAAGAAAAGAAAAAAAAGAAGCGGGCGCGCGCGCGCGCGCGCGCAGTGCAAGCGGATACTCACCGAATCAGTTCGAAGATCTCCGGCTTCTCCCGTTCCCTTTGCTTCATTCTCTCCTTCATCGCCGTGATTATGCTAATCGCCTTATCCTCGGCGCCGTGCTTTGAGCTCTTCTCAGCCGCCCCTGTGAGAACGGAATGGAATAACGAAATACAAATTCGAGATTCGCATGTATATATATACATATATTGCATACGGTGTATTATTTGGCCGGGTCATTAAGAGCGTATTACTGTACAAATTTTCGATCCGAATCCGATTATTCGCAGATTAATTCTCAATCTTCTCGATGTCGCGCCGGTATGTGTCGATAAAACGGAGGGAGGGTTTTTTTATCTCCAGTAGAAAGAGAGTGAAGCGTGTTTTACACGTAAAGAAGATTTATCACGCAGTTCGGCGCGGCTGCCGCAGTATTTTTCAATGCATCAGCTGATAAAACGCTTACAAAAAAAAGTTACGATATTTTTCCCCCGAGGCGGAATTCTATATATCGCGGAAATCATGATTCGTATCATCGGCGGTGATTGAATATCAACAGTTTTTTTTCCCCTCGTTCTTCGATATCACCCGAACCCGACGCTAATATCATCACCGCGGATATAACGGCCGGTATTGCGTTTCGCAAAATTACAATATAAACCATAGAAAATATGACACATCCGCGGACGCAGATCGTGATGGATGACCAATGCGTTGCATAATAGTCGCATCAATTTTGATTATACATAATCGCTGGACATCAGACACCGTTAGATGCAGGAGCATGACAGCGTGATAGCATTTTGCATGCGCGATCTGATATTGGTGTCGATCGCGTTTCAGAGTTTTACGCGAAGGTATAACGGCATCGGAGCTGTTTTCCACGACCTATATCAGATACATCAGCTATTTTAATTATTACTGGAAATCCTGTTGTTGTTGTACAACCGCACGGCGGTCTCGTACGGGGGAAGGGGAGGCAAAACCTAGAAGAATATAAACGACAGAGGAAAGAACGTGACGCGAAACACCCGGTACATTGAAATTACAACGGACAGCGGTGGATGAGGGAGAATTAATTGAGAACGGAGTTACGGGGTAAACCGTCGTGCGGCTAAGTCGGAGGCGGGAGAGGCTGTAAATTAATCGTGGACTGTCTGATCAAGGAAAGAAACTTTATCGGGGACAGAGTCAGAGCAGCGAGAAAGGGGGAGGAGGGGGACGGGGGAAAGGGCTGAGAATCATAGTCATTAAGTCTGGGAGCGCTAGCACGAATCGATAGCGAATGGCATCCAGACGCGAAGAGGACGCCTATAAGTGAACGCGAAGATCACCGGAATCAAATTGAAGGTCCGACGGACAGGGTGGGGGGGTCGACGTTAAAAGTGTCATTATTTCCCGATTTCCGAACATTGGAAATTGGTTTATAAAATTGGTTTATAAAATCCGTCGCGTCATTGCGGATACTTTTATCGGGGCCGAATCGCGAAATGGCCGCGCGAAACGTATTGCGCTTACGTATAATAAAAGTTATTTTTTCCGCGAGACGGTCAATCCGTGAAATTCAATTGGGTTTAATCGCGATTTAATAATTCGATTTGAATTATCTCGTTATACGTATCGATTTTACATGGAATGTAGCGAGAATAATGATATCCGCTTATTGACAAGACACGCGCGGCCGACGGCACGGAAATAGCACCGCACAACTGCAAGAAGCGACGGACGGCGATTTTGCAGAGCGAATTAATAATTAACTCGCGTATGCAGCAAAGACAGAAAATAGTAATTTAAATGTACGTCTGTGCAAACTTGTTTATTCGCTCTAATCTCCGTAATTCAACGTATCGCGAGAAACTCTTCTCGACTTCGGCCTGAATCTCGTCGTCGTGTCGAGGGACAATCGATTTTACTACTGCCCAGTCGTTAATAAATAAATCCAAGGTTTTTAATTATACGCCTGGAAAAGAAGGGCGGAATTTACGCGACCTCGGCGCTCTTCCGAATCTTCGACATACATTATTGTACAGCTCCCACCGACAAATTCGCTAATGTATGATTATGACAATTATCAATTTCGTTTGAAATCTGTTAATTAATCGTGCCAATTGACCGAAATGAAACAAACGATTAATTCTCCGCATACATCCGTATATTTGCGATAACCGTACGTATTTCACGGGCACGCGAAAATGAGCCAAAATATAGATTAACGTTATACTCACTCTGCAAGCAGTCGGCGTTCAGCAGATCCTTGCACTTTTCGTGACACTTGACACCGCACTCCATACATCGCACTCCCTGCCGGGCGATGCCCCAGAGAAGACCCTCGCACTCGTAGCAGTACGTCGGCGACGTGGCCGTCCAGGTGACGAAGTTGTGAGGGGTGGTCGATGATATGGGATAGATCATCGCTTGGAGAGTTTTCTTGTACACGTGCATCTTCTGCGGGTGTTTCATCGTGCGATTGCATCGCCGTTACATTGAGAAAGAAAGAGAGAGATGGGAGAATGGGAGAGGGGGAGGGGGAAGCAAGTCGAGGGGAAAAAAATGGGGATGGGCGATTTATGCAGTCATTCATTTCTCTACTTTGGTTCCTCGCTCATAAAGACTTACTTACGACTTTTGAGGGATTTAAACGATTCGTTGGACATTATTGAATTACTAATCCTTTGGAAGGAGTCGCTGCATTTTGACACATCAAAATTTCCGATATTGAGCGATAAAACGTATTTTACATTTATCGTTTTACGTCTATTGAATTTCAGATATTGTTCCGCGAAGTGCGTTCTATTTGTCGCGAACGTAGAGAAAAAGTGTCTCGAATTCCCGTTTTCACAGCGTTATCACGAAGTGGCTGTCGTGTCTACGTATTAACGTAATATAAAATTCTATTACATACACGGCATATGAAGAATCGATCTCGAACAATTGTGCAATATTAAATTGTATCAAGAATTATATTAGCGTGGCTATTTCTGATTGAAGAGGTGAAACGGCTTTGTCATGACCTTTTGAGAAAGAGGCTCCTTTAATTTATTACTTGTGCCTCGCGTTGCTCTTATCGATCTTCAAAGTACATTTTCTTCAATGTAAAAATTTGCGTTTCAAATTGTAGACGGAATACTAAAGGATTAGCATCTCGTTTCTTTTTTTTCGTCCGTCCAATCTTCCAATCTTTCTCGCAAAAACTCCCTCGCCGGATTTAGTTATTAACCGAAGTGCCTTTGTGGGCTCTCTAAGTTGAATAATCGTGTGCACGCAAACTATACGCAGACATGGATTTCGCGAAGGAGAAAGCCCGCATATATGGCTCCAGTAAAAGCGAATTGGGATACGCTAAGAGATTGTTTCAGGGTTTCTACTCGTTCAGGTGCCTCTCAAAAACAAAAATGACTCTCGTTGTTCGGCTTTAGATTTTCGAGAGCATCTCTATCGGTTTTTCTTTCTCTTCTGGGTATCTTTTTTTCATGCTTGCGGGATGGTATTACCTACCGAGAGCTTCGCGAGCACACGTGCGCGCGAGCCCCTCGGATCCTAAGGAGATCATCACGTTTCATATCGACCATCGAGAATTTTCGCCCCATCTCGTTTTGCGACTTTTTCCGAAATATTTCTCTTTATTTTTTCCCCCCCCCCCTCGCAAAGTCTCATGTGCCCGGAGAACTTTTAGACCGAGCGGTATTTTCCGAAGTCTATCGTTAGAGAGACTATCTAGCGAGAAAAGGAGGGTGTAAAAGCATCGATCCGCTAAGCACTATGGTACTAACGTGTGAACTCGAGATGTTCCCCGGTGCATGAATTTTTCAAAATCCGTATATCTTCATCCCGATGCAATGTAAGAATGTATACGTACGTAAAATGTAAGCGAACGGCTGAGTTACCTCTTTCAACACACGTTACGACCGTCGATATATTCGTCAGACGATCGGAAATGTCGAAGGCATTTTTCCACTCGAATTTCTTTTTTCAGAGTTTTGTTATATAGCAAAGTCTGCGGTTATCCAAATCTTTACCACCCAATGCTAACAAACTGTGCAGAATATAAATCTCGACTCTTACTAACTTACTACACCTTTCCTCCCGGGGCGACTTTAATAAATCGTATATATCTGAGAAAGAGGCATCGATATCTCGTTATCGAATATTGCACGCGTGTCAAAGTAACCCGGGAAGGACACGCCGGTATTCGATATACGAGGAACATCCAACGTCACAGAAATCGGAAACTCCTAGCACTAGCCCAGCTATTTCTCTCTGATACGGTATCCCGCGTCGTGATACCCCTACGTAGACTATGTAGGCTCTATGGACAGTCCTATATATATACGTATGTATATATACACGCGCGTGATCCGACCACTATTTTCTCACCTAATGCATACCATATGCACGTATTTCTTCGGCACATACGCGATGCGTATCACGGTGTCCTAGCCGCTAATGTGTTTTACACTAGGTCGCTACGTGTTGCTTCAGAGTAACACGGTGCGAGGGTGGGGGGAAACGGAGCAAGTAGAAATAAGGAGGATTCAGAAACAGAACGCAGGCCAGAACACACTTACGTGAAAGAAAATAGCGTGGAAATGAGGGTAAAACGCAGCACGTTTCGTATGAAAAGAAAAGAGAGTGGTTAAGTCAAACTCCTTCGGCGCCGGTTTCTTACTGGTATTGAAACTTAAAATTAAGTGACGTAATTCCTCCTCGACACCTATTTCCGTAATTCTAATATTACTCGCTATAATATCTCCGTCTCGCAACTAGAAGCTAAATACGTTCTTATACTTTCGCCTTCGAAACTTTACCCTCATCCCTCAACCATTCGCGTGATGGTTCCCGGAATACGCAGAAAGAAAGTAATTAGGCTTGTGATTTATATGGCATTAATTAATTAACGCGCCTACATCGCGTCGTCCACGCAATGGCAGCTTTAAAAGAATATGTAATTGTAAATGAGAGCCCTGTAAAGAGTATTTAAATATCAGCGGGACGACGCGACGGTGGCTAATCCTCCCCTTACAAGGCCAACATGTCTCTCTTGGATTATTAAGCGGTGACGCGAAGTGGCGACGATGAAGTACAGTGACTAAAGGGCAAGTCCTTACCAGCTCCTCGTCGTTGAGCGTCGCTCGAGGTACGGCGGATGTGAGGCCAGCGTTCCTCTTCGTCGCTGCCATGGTCTGGGAAAAGATAGGAATTAATGTGCATCTGATAACGGCGATAATAACGCCTAATACCTTCCAGTCTCTCTATCGCATAGTGAATGATAGTCCTGGGGACTGAGAAACTGAAAGGAAGAGAGAAAAAAGAGAAAGAGATAGAAAAAGAAAGAGAGCGAGAAAAAGATTAAAAAGAAAAGCACAGAATTGATAGAATAAATCGAGAGACGTGAAGAAACGTATGTAAAAAACGAATGTGAAGAACAAGGAGAAGAAATTCATCGAAAAGTGTTATTTACAGATATTTTTTCGACATCGAGATCAGAAACGTGGCTGTTACGTGTCACGTGTCAAAATAAAGGTGAACGACACCGACGTAAGAACGTTTTTCCAAAGTGAAAAGTTATACTCAAAGGTGATATACACATCTCGAAATTTTTAATCGATCAAAACGTGAGTATACATTTCCAAAGAAGCAACTTGACATCGATATTAAATCGCATCCGCAGTGTGTAAAAACTTGCGAGAAACAAACAAATTCAAAGCCGTAGGGAAATCTTATGACGTAAGAGTCTTGTGACGTGAAAGAAGCGGTGACATTACATGCCAAGTGGAATATCGAATAAAAGTTAAACTTTTATTTACAAGTCCTATGGAGAGTGAGATGTATATAAGTGTGAGTCATATATATAATAAAATATGTACACATCGAACGCTCGTAAGGATTGTGCTAAGAGATTGTTTCGCGAATGTCACGGAAAGCGCTCTCCCGGATATTTTATGTTTAATCCAGTAGTAGCCTTATGTAATCGGACTCTGACATTTACATATCACGACGGACACAGCGAGCGTTTCTGAAATACTTGCAAATTTAACGAGTACATACTGACCGCGCGTTTGAGCATACTTCATGACGAATGGTAAAGCGCGCGGTGATATTTGCTCGTGCAAACGCTCGCAGATTAATATAATATCTGTCCGATTATCTTTGCGCATAGTCGCGTGCATAGAGGAAATTAATGCGGCGGTTAACAAACAAGATTGCAAGTATTAAAACTGGTAATAAGATCCGATTCGACGAGGGGATCTGGATTATACGCTACCGTATGCGCGCGCGAGACCCATTGGCGGAAATTGTACTGGACGCTAATCAAAGACTGGACCCCGCTTAATAACACAGGTTCAATGCGGCGTAGATTTGCATGTACGATTGGTGACGCATATGTATGTAGTGTATCTAATGTCGAAATTAGAACGAAGAGAGCGATAGCGAGAAAAGACAGGTGAAAGGCAAGAATCAAGAAGCGAATGGAGCGGAAACGTCAGAAGATATGTAAATCAGTTGGTAGAATATAGTGATAGAGACAAGAGTGAGTGAGTGAGTGAGTGAGTGAGTGAGAGAGAGAGAGAGAGAGAGAGAGAGGCAGAGTGAGAGAGATAGATAGATAGAGGTAGAGCATAGGTGATTCTCTACGGAGAGAAAATCTAATCTAATTAGCTTATGGATGTCTGGTAGCGCGATAGGATTTGCGGTTGGCGTAGATTTTAATTAAGATATTATACACGGAGAACCCCGCGAGCCGTGCACGCGCCACCGTTTGATCCCGACAATCAAGCGCCAACTCCGTACATGCTAATGTCACTTTTATCGGCCGTAATCCACGTATGCTTGGTTGCGACATTGTTTTTCTAATGCGTCCCTCGATCGCCGGCGGCCCGAGGGATGCTGCGACGCGGCACGGGGCGAGGGGCACCCCAAGGCAATTTAATTCTGTCTCTTGTGAGAATCCCGTGCGCGAATATCATTTTTCTTAACGATGTTATCGAGCCACCTCCTTCGCTTCGCTTTTCTCTCGTTTTCCTTTCTCGTCGGAGAGGCGCAGAAGCGAAGGAGTCGGACGAGAGGAACAAAAACAGTATCGGTGAATCAAAGAAAACTTATACTGTTAAAACGAGCTTTCTTTAAAATTTCCTGAATCGAAACTGCATCCACTTACGACTACGTATGATATTTTTACAATTATTCATAACACATGTATCTACGGCTATCGAGACATTCGTGCAATATCGATGCTCGAGCAGTGAACGGTTCTGCATGCAGGTGAGAGGCGTTCGCGTTATAAGACAGAACAAAATTATCTGATGGGACTAAAATCGTTTTTATCGTGAGATTGGAAATTACTGGATGATCAAGTGCGGATGCACGCAATTAATTTTATTCGACGTCGAAGTAACTGTAAAAACATTCGCATGCGAGACACGAAGTTACACGAGTAAGCCACCGAAAAAAAAAGAGAGCGCGACGACAATGCGTCTCGTTGAAGTGCAAACATCTCCTGTCTCTCTCCCCGACTACATCACGAACCCGCGTTCAATTTAACGAGCCGCTAGAGACTTGGTATGCTGTTTTCTCGCATTCGATATTTCATACGCCGGAGATAGAAATTGCACGTTCCGCAGATAACAAAATTACTCCGGTATCTATTTACTAACGAGTAGGTACACATGTAACCGAGTCATATTAAATTAGAGATGTAATCAAGAAGTTTCTACACCGCTGACTCTATTCCGTCGAGAAGAGCGCGACTTTCAACGACTCGCGTCGCAAGGGAAGCATGCACACATCCCCTTTATAGTACGAGTAATCAGCAGAAAAAAGTCGTACATATATATATATATATGTATATATATATATATACATATATATATATATATATATATAACAAATTAAAGAAAGAAAAAAGAAAACACACACAGTGTCGAGAGCAAGTAGCTTGCGAGTGAAATGTAAATCGCATTGAACAAACGAAAGAACGTAAACGAAAGAAAAGATGTGGAATACGGCGTATATAGCTAGTGAGAATAAAGACGAATTAAAAATCCACATGCAAACGTTCGAACAAGCTTTTAATTGACTTGGCTAAGGAGGCATTTAATTAGTACCTTCAAGACCTGGAGGTAGAGTTTTTGAGATTTTTTTAGAGGTTTTTTTCAGTGAGTGGTTTTGTTTTTTTCAGGTGTTCAGGTGGATACAACAACGGGCGCCACAGAGAACAAACAAAGAAAATAGCATTATATGCCGATTAGTACGTGTATCACTTGCAATTCCTTCGTTTTGTTAAATTATGATATAGATATGGATGTTTTAAAAGTTAGACACAGGAGAGATAGGCACAAAGACGATGTTAACGGATTATGCTTATGACCGATTCATCACGAAGAGATAATTACGTGGTGACATACAAAAGCAAACATGAAAAACAGAGTTATTTTCCTTCTTATAACATCGAGTTTCGACAACGTTAATTCGCACTTCAGAAATTTATATCTCCGTGGTGAATATAAACCGACCGAAATTACCGGGCGATAATCGCATTTTACACGCGGTCAGTCAAAACCCGTTTCGTTCGACACTGTTGGCGCAGGCGATGCGTGGTCACCGTTATTGCAATTTTTCCGGCGAATAACGCAAACGTTTTCGCGGTTATAACCCAGTAATATCTCTTCGCGCTTTTTGCGGACTGCCTGGACAATTTTATTCGCGTCACGATACCACATGAAAATGTAGGTATTTCACGTCGCGAGGCCTCGGGAGTCCAGGGGTTGATATGAGATATACACAACAATTATATGTAAACCGTTAACATTGAACAGGGGGACAAACATACAGGGAGACAGACATCGGATCAGGAGATCTAAGGGGGTAATCGAGGATACTTATATATTCGGGGAGAACTGGAGTGCAGTTCTACGTGTAAGAAAGGATAAGATCGGTGAATTTTTTTCTAACACTGAATTAATATGTAATCCGTGAGGAAAATGTAAGATACGAGGTTCTTAATTCGAGGGTTCTAAGTGATCTCAAATCTACAATTTTCAAAATGGGAGCGCGTTAAATGTATTATTACGGGTTAATCGAATTCGGTTAATTGAATTTTCCATTATTTCGTTCTGATAAAAATTACATTTTACCGCCAACGTTTCACTTTCCTAGTGTTAAAATTAAATCACGCTTTTCGCGACACACTTATCCCCACTAGGCGGCTTTTCTCCGGCGCGCCGATCGATAAACTACTTAAGAATTTCATTTAAAGCATCACGCACTAGTTGCACACGCGAGCTCTTAGCTTGCAATGGCATCCATGACGTAGACAAGACATTTTTATTATCGTTTTGAGCATGTGCGTCATTAACGTGTGTATAATAAACCGAGCTGAGGCAGGTGTGTGGAGGATATCTCCGCACACTTGTAAACTACTTTATAAACTACTCAGCGTCGTCGTTTTTACATTTTTTTTTCTTTTGTAAATAAAGCCCGATTGTGTCTCGGCTAGGTTTTATCGATTTATCGGCTGAGATACGCAATCGCGGGGGATGATTTACTTAAAAGGGTTCGCGACTACTTGTCTTTATTCCGCACATTGTTTATACGGCCGCGGCGGAATAAATCGTCGCGAATATACCGGTGACTTATCCGAATTTCAAATCGCGAGTTTCCCAGTATTTTCGATCGGCTCCGATCGGAGATAAAGGCACCGCTCGTGAAAACCAGCCGCATCAGCGAATTGCGAATTTAAATTTTGCGGCAGGAACGCTCCGGCCGAATGCGAACATAATCGTCAACGGCGCGATTACATTTTGTTAAATTTTGTTGAAATAATGGAATCTCTCGGTCGTATTATTCACGCTTGACAAAGCAATTAATTTTATTTTATTCACTTATTTATTCGTGGATAATATTTAGGACATTAATATAGGTAGGTGGATCCGTAATTATCAACGGGTTGTGAATTGCAATATCTTTTGGGAATTTCAGGAAGGGAAAAAGAGGAAATTACACATATGAGAGGAAATATTTCGTCAGATTTGCTCGTTGGCGCATTGCGATGGCTTTTTAGAAAAATTAGCAATTCGATTCGTCGCAGAAAACACGACGGTAACACTGAAAACGTAAAACACGCAATTAGGTCACGACGAGATACACGTTTGTCACCAGCCGCATCGGAGGATCTTTCGCATCGTCTTGAAATTTAAACGAAAATGTCTTTCATGATTTCAAAAAATTTTATCCCGTTTCGCTTTCGACGGCAGATCCTCGGATGCGCCGTGCATGATACACAAAGTTTCATCTCGCGACGAGGGTAGTATCTTAGATCGTCGTCGTCGTCGTCATCGTCATCGCCGTCTCGCGAGAAGATGAAAGTTAGAAGAAGAAGCGATGCGCGGAGCTGTTTTGTAATCGAGAGAAGACGTAGCCGTTGCGTTTCCGCTGGATGACAAACTAATTAAGCTCGACGTAACTTTCAGTTATAATTTTCCCCGCTGCGTTCACTAATGTATTCATAAAAGAAGTTGGCGGAAAGAGAGGAGAGATAAAGCGAGATGGAGAACACGAAGTTACACAGTCCCCTTTGCAGCTTTTTCCTCGGAAACGCGACGAGATAAATAAAATGCGAAGTAACGATGCCGCGGCCGTGGTGGTCGTCGGGTATGCAGCGAGCGTATATTAGCATAATCGACCGGCACGTGCCTGCCCGATTGATCTGGCGTGTCGAATATCGAGCTCATATTTTATATGCCTGCTTCGCGCGCGACACTTGAACTGGCGCATCTCGCAAATGGATTTACTTATACGCTCGCCAAATGATACTTCACTCAAGTTTCTACATGACAATTCCATTTACCTATATACCCACATAAACTGAATAAATATATAAAATATTCGAAAATATCGCGTGGAAATAGTTTATAAATATTCTCACGTGTCACGTGCCGCGTCAATTGGAACGTTTACAATTATAACTTATACCTCCCGTCGTTCAGTATGGACTTTCTCGCATCGTATCTCGCGTATGAGCATCGCCAACGGAGTAGCACACGTCGCACACATCGCGGTAGATAATTAATTCCAGCTCTGTGTTTCACTTCGCGGGTGCAAACGCGGAACGCAGAATCGCAATACGTACCAAACGGGCCGCGCGTTAAAATTCTAAAATAGCCGCGCGCGCGGGAGCGAGAGACGGCCTCGAGCTAGTTGGGCGAATTAATTAAATTCAGCCGGCCGCGTATAATCGCCGCGTGGAGATCGCGGGAAAGGTCAAATCCGGGCCGCATTGCCCGGAAGCGAAGAACGCGTCTTTTTTTTTTTTTTTTTTTTATTTTAGTCCTGACGACCACCCGGTTGAGGCGAGAACGACGACGATGACGACGACGACATCGATAACGAACGGCGACGACAACAATGAGAAACGTTTCGACGTATTCGTCGGATCGGATAATTATTTCCGACGAATATATACGGACACGGTCCAGGCAATGTACATATATGTATGTGTGTACACGGTGTACTTATACATATGTATTATATATGCGCGGAGACAATGGCGGAATGGTGTTAATGGGCAATCGGCTACCTACCAGCTCGGAAACCAATGGTATCGACTTCCGGCGCGGTCGAATGTCCGGCATGCTGTCGATGGTGCTGTAGAAGGGATTGTCGCCTGGATGTCTGGAACAGAAAAGATTTCGGAAGCTGCATCAAGCGAGTCTGTGTGACGGTTGCGGTCCATTTTACGCTCGAATGGCTTGTGTTACCCTTAATAATACAGTGCTAAAAAAAATTATTTGCTTACTTTTTACTCTCCAGTATTAAATTTCTGTAAGACTGATCTTGCAGTTTTATATGTTTTTATTAAAGTCTGTATTATGAGATTCTACTCGTTGTGTGGAATCATATTTTGCAAATAATATAATTTTGACTTGAATATTATGAATTTTAAAAGTAACTTCAAGAATTAAAAATTCAAATGTTTAAATAGTGTCGAGAGAAATATCGAAAGAAATGAACATCGACAACATTGAGAGCGTCTGCAAGTTGAATCTAAGATCGATTGCGCGTGGATTGAAAATGAACTGAACTTTCAAATCAAACTGCAGGCTCGAGTTAGCTACAGTTCTAGTTGAGATCTCTTCGCGCAATTCAGTTCAGCGTTCGAAAATCTGCTGAAAGCACGAGATGGAAATTTCGTACTAGTTAGAAAGTTTTTAGAAAATTCAAGTTTTTCGCGAATCTAAATCTGTTCCTCACCACATCATCGTAAGAATAAAATTATAATTGGAATTTTTCATCGACGCTTTTTTTTAATATCCAATGAGTTATTCACAACCTTATCTCATCGAGAAAAACATCGTGACGTACGAAAACTACAGGACAAATCGTATAATTATTTTATAATAATAACGTCAACTTAACAATAAATTTTATAATATTAAATTTCATTTTTTTAACAAGAACTCATTAAATTCATAAAAAATAATATGTCGAGTGTCCGTTCGATATTAATTGCTTGCAGAATGTAGGTAAACATCGTTTACGTTATAAAGACCTCGAGTTTTTGGGAAACGACACAGTGAAGTATGGCGAGCATCTGGGTTTTCCCCAGATCTAAGAGCCACTTCCGTGGTGCAATTTATTTGCACGTCGAATAATGACAGACCGTGAAATACATCGCAAATCGTGCGATTCAAAATGGAAATTTAACGGAAATATCGGTGTGCATGAGTCGCGTGGGGTGTAAGAAATTTTACTACTGATTTCACCCCCGTCTTCCACCTGACATAAAAATGATTGAGATGTCTTGAATCATCTCTCAGAAAAATCGATATAGATATTTCTCCGGTTTTTTATTATGTATAAAATTTATATTTTTATACTGCATATTAGATTCAATAAAAATGGCACAGCTGAGAGGGAAATACATATATATATATGTATATCGATTTCATATATTATATAATATGTTACACGTTATAAACGTTATATGTGTTAAAATATCCGTGGTCACAATTTAAAAAAAGTAATACTGCGAGAGATAGATATAAAATCTGGATGCGTTTTAAATTGAAATTGATGCGGCGCGAGTACAATTGCGGGATTAAAGACTTAATTAGGAAATAACGCGACGTACTCACCCGTTCGCTCGTCCACCGGATTCGCCGCCGGGTCCGCTGCCGTTCTAACAAACAAAAAAACAAGTTTATTAAAAACAAGCTCAGTAACAGTTTCAAAAAATGAAATGGAGAGCGCGCGATGCCGATCGCGCGAACGCAATGTGTGGGCGCAGGGTTCTTTTTTTCTTTTTTTTTTTACATTTTCGCATAATTACAGTCTTGGGTGAAGAACGCGCGGCCGCGGAATTGCGCGAGAAAGACGACACGAGCAAGAATACGACGATGAGAATACGAACGACAATTCGATCTTCGGAAATTCTCGTTCTCTCCACGCTCGAAGCGACGGATATTCTAATAACCGCCCGGCTTCAGTTGGATATTACAAAACCGCGAGATGAGTTTCTCGCTTTGATTTCCGTGGCCGCGCGCGCGTGCACAATGCTCTGCCTTTAAATGCGTTCTATCGCCGTCTAAGACCTAAGGGAGAAATTACGAGTGGGGCGCGGAATGAGATGGGCGCAGAGGAAATCGCTGGGTGACGCGGGGAAAACATCGTCAAATAATCGCCTTCCTGCGTCCGCAGGTCGCCGCAGAATAGAGGATACAGGGAGAAGGAGGGCTATATCGTTCGCGCGCACGATTTCGAAAAGAACGAGTCTCTCCGCGTCGCGGGGAGGAGGGTCGATTTCTTCGTCTTCTCTCTCCTTTCGCCCGACCGTTTGATTTAGATTCCAGCCACTTCCTTCCACCGGATCGACTGCGATCGCCTCGTCTCCGCCTTCGCACTTCGCGGCTGCATTTTCCTCTTCGCCCGTCTATTGTTCCTCGCATCGCAGAGATCTCCCCAGAGCTCCGCCGACTGCGTCGATGTAAACGTATGCTCTCTCTTTCTCTCTCTATCCCTGTCTCACTCTCTCTCTTCCTCGCAATCCAACACTGCGAACCACCACTTTCCGTTTAATCCCTTTCTCGTTCGTCGGACAGGTCGAACCCATTCTCGTCTCGCTTGTCGCCATTAATCAACCTTCGGCCCGCCGGCGGCGACCTCGAAGAAGCACCGGCATTTTGTCGTCTGTCGGCCGGCTGGATTCATGGTTCGATCCACGGTGGACTCGCGATAAATTCTGTTGGTCCGGGTTTTCGTGTCTCCGCTAGCCCCGAGGTCCTGACCCTTCTCCCCACTGGTCCTCTTCCCATCATACTTCTCTCGGTCTTCTCTGTAGGTCCTCGTCATAGTAACGATTTCTCTCAATAAAGATTCGACTCTGGAAATCTCGACTAATCGATACCTCCCGCCGAAGAGAAAGGGATATATCGTGTGTATCAGGTGGCATGTTGGATGCTGTTCACGCTTTCACGCTTTATCTGTCTTTTCCTCTTTCTTCCACCTTCTTTTTTTCCTTTGCTCTCCTGCGCTTCTCGTGTACCGACCCACGTTCGCTCGGCCGCGCGATGAAAATGGAAGTTTCGGAGATAGAGTGTGTAACAGCCCGTATAAATATAATATCACGTACAATACGTCGTAAATTCTGTCACGATAGAGATATAATATAAACTTATCGATAGCATAACAAGTGTAATAAGTATTTAGAGTTAGAGCCGCAGGTATTTCGTTCCCTTAACGCTGTCTCTTTCTTCCACACATACACACACACACACACACACTCTCTTTCTCTCTCTCTATTTCTCTCTCTCTCACACACACACACACACACACACACACACACACACACACACACACACATTCCTTCCGCACTCAATTTCTCTTCCTCTCAAATTACAATTTTTCGTCCTCACTCACGTACTTCTCGCTCTCTCACTCTCTCTTTCTCCCACTCTGTCACTCGGTCTCGTTCTCTCTTTCTTTTAAACAGTTTCGCGGAAAGGGGTTCTTTTTTTTCTCTGATCGCTTAAAAAGCTTAGATAACATTTGGAGTATGATATTCGTTTCATTTTCACGTTTAATCACGAAATGGCGGGCCTCTGAGTGCGTCTCTCGTTCGAGGGTGCGTAAATAAAGCACGAAGTTTAATTCTCTCATTGTCGCAATCCGCCTATGTATGAATTTGTATTCGTAATCGTGTCGTTGAATGAGAACGCTTTAATCGACAATAAGGATTACATTTGATCGAGAAAGAAAAATTAAAAAATGCTGCAGCACAATATACCGCACCACGTAATAGAAATAGAATAATCGTGCAACCGCAAAAATTCGAATACAAAGAAGGTCACGCGAGTAATCTTTATCGTCCAACAAAAGCGAAAACCGGGTTTCATCGGCGGCCCGAAAATTCATGCTACACACATTCGCGGTGTACAGTGACATTTTCTGCCAGCGGAACGATACGCAGATTAATTATTCATTATATATATGAATTTCACCGCGCAACGGGCTAATTAGACCGGTCGACTCATAAATTTCGTCCCGCGGCGAAATTAGAAGCGACATTTCCGATGTTTCCTGACGTAATTTTTGTCAAACAATTTTGTGCGGAAATTCATGCGGTATCGGAATTAATTTGTAATCCGAGACATGTATGAGGCTCTCGACAAATAATACGCGATGAAAATATAGGACTGGAGACGCGCTCAAAGGCAAGGAAACATACGTACAACTCAATAGTAGATATATATATCTACACGGAATATAGTGTCGCCTCGCGAATATAATTCTGGCAAGCGTTTACACACAATTAACAACGAAAACCTATGACCGCGTATCTTATAGATGTGTTGTCTGTATGTGTATTCTGCAATCTGTGTTACTCAATCGTTACATTCTAACAAGTTATTTTTTTCCCTTTATCTATTAGGCCTTAACAATGTATTTTGCTTTAATTCGCTTAGACACTAGTCGTCAATTGACGGTGCTATTCGCTAAAGTTGAGAAGCCTTAAGAAACCTTCGCTGTACTACATCGATCGACGGGGAGAGGGGGGGAGTTCGAGCGCGCGTTCGCGCCCGTACCCGCGTTTGTTAATGATATGACATTCAATGGAAACTATATCGGGTGATATGCAGGTGCGATATTAAGCCGTGCCCGCTCGTCGAGACTCTGTAACGCGCGAAACGTCGGTCGGTGGGGAGAAACGTAGAATTATGTCGAATGATTCTTTCAGTGGACTGTCGCAGTGAACGTCGTCGGGGTATATCCCGGACGTCCATCGGCTGAAAGCCAGATCGCACTAGCTGTTTTCACAAGCAAACTGTTCCTTCGGCGATCGAACCGAATCGGGGTCGCGGAAAAATTTATGCGAAACTTCGCCGTCGTCTCGTCTCGACGAGAGGACACACTCAACGATAAAGCTCTCCGCTCTGTGCCCTGGGTTTTACCCGCGGCCAACGCGTATATCTCACGAAAATACGAATGAAGGAGAGAAACTTTTTACTTATTTTTTTTTTTTTTTTTTTTTTTTTTACCAATTTGTCCAAATTACTTCTACGAGTACGCCGATTAGGCGGAGATGATTGTTAAATATTGCCGGTCTCATTATTGCGGTAATTTCTCTCTCGTTTCGTTCCCTTGTAACGCCGTCAATTAATTAGGAACTCATTAAACGGAATATCCTGGGAAAGATTTACATCTAATGTATGTGATATGTAATACATGACATGTACGATTTGCGCGGTATGTAAACATGCGAAAATCACAATGTACGTACCGTTCGCGGATGATGTACGATGATAAAACGTCGGAATTTCGACGGGCTTTGTAATTATTGTTACTATTTAACGAGAATAAGATATATCGTGCGAGAAACGCGATCTCACGGTTCCTCTTCGCTTCTACGTAAAGATTCCGGCGATAGCTGACTCACTTACGAATTCAAGAGTAAAACGCTACGGCCATTAGCGTGCCATTAGCGAACGAAAATACTTGCGCATGGAAAACTATGCTTTTACGCGGCACTCAAAGAGAAGCGAGAAGAGCGTCGCGATTGGAAGTTGATTGTACAGCCGCGATGCGTATAAAAGTTACAAGTCGTTGGAATAGATTTCCCGCGGGTCCGTATTCGGGAAGGGAGCGGATCCGATTGTCACATATACATACGTACGGGAAGTGCGCGCATGTCGGTGATTAATGGGAAATGGAAATGGCGCGCGAGAGCTACGCGGGAGAGCTAATACGGTCCTAGGAAGAAGGCTTGGCCCAGGAAACGTCCGCATGCCGTTTACGTATGCATGCGGTATGTACATACGTGCCTTTGCATAAGAGCTAATTCAGCACTGCGTCCCGGCACTGTACCCCGCTGAGTACGCAAACAAGTGCGGCGCGCGTAGACAAAAAAAATACTGGAAGCCGCGTAAACTTAAGTTCCGTTGAAACAACGGAAAATTTACGAAGACCGTCGAAATTTCGAATTCGTTACAATATGTACATGAGTACGCCCGCGACTTATGAATATGTATGCGTTACCATCAGTAATTATAATAATATCGATGCCATTAGTGTATACATATAATTACGAACACGCAAATGATTTAATGTAATGGAAACTCTAGCTCCAACTGACTCGGATTATCTTCCGAAAAAGAAGCTCCGCCCCCGCGAATCACTCAACGATATAAATATAGGATCAGTTGAGTTAACCGATTTCTTGCGAGGTGATACGCGAGTGAATTCCCGCAAGTGTTTCGGCGTGTAGTCGAAAACTGGGAATGGCCGCAGGTAACCAGAGGCATCCGCCCGGTCGTTGTGTCTATGTGTACGTGTGTAACTCTGTGGTAACATGGACACCGTGTGTAGAGGGTATGCATATGCGATTTATGCTGAGAGTGATATGTCGAGCTGTATGTGTGACGATATAGTAGCGTGGTGTGCGCCTAACTGTGCTAGCGGGCCCCCGCAGTTGTAGCCCCGCGCGCTCCGCGCGGCAACCTAATCCCACGTTCGCCTAATCATCCCACAGCTCACGGCGATTTATCTTAAACTTCCGCTTCCGCGCGTGAATACACGTATGTATATATACGTGCAGTAACACCCGATTCGTCCGTCGTAAATTACCGTTATAGTCCGTATCCGTTGCGAGCACCTTTATTGTTGCGCCAATAATCTTAATTGTGGGATATGTATCTGGGATACCCCGCCGCGCCTGTGTAACAAGGGCGGCGCTGCCTGAACACACGATATACGAACACACGGAGAGAATTTTTTTTTTTAATTTACCCTAGAAATTATGTTAATCGTGGGACAACATAGCGTTTCGGCAAATTTTATGTGATTTTGTCTATTTTTTTTTTCTGTGCACTACAATAAATTTGTTGTAGTATATATTTAAAAAAATAGTGAAAATCACATAAAATTCGTCGAAATACTATGCTGTCTCACGATTAACATGATTTTCAGGATA
Source organism: Wasmannia auropunctata (assembly GCF_000956235.1). Taxonomy (NCBI): domain Eukaryota; kingdom Metazoa; phylum Arthropoda; class Insecta; order Hymenoptera; family Formicidae; genus Wasmannia; species Wasmannia auropunctata. Next base: position 829,268 of record NW_012026829.1, read on the forward strand.
AATTTTATAATAAAATTCTCTCCGTGCAGAGACATGTTTCCCGTAAGAAGAAAAAAGTTAACAAAAAAAACCTATTTTGTGTAAATATCTCGGATTGTAAAATCCTTTTACACGTTTAACGATTTTATTGATTCGTTCGCGCCTATTACGTCGAGTCCACATAATCTCGTTGCACAACGTTCGAAAGACACCGGTTCCCGTGTCTGCGTGACACGACCCACCCTTTACGTCCCCCCCTTTCGCGCGCCGCGCGCGTTTAATGTTCCGTGTAATTTTGACGCGTCTGCGTTATCACCGCGGATCCGGGACAATTATTCACGAATGGTTGCCCGCAATGAATTGCAAGATGGCAATAAGTGGGGAATACGATTAGTCGTCAGACGTGATTCTAGTCGTTCTCCTTAAGCCAGACGCCATCCCAAGCGGAGTTGGGAGATGAGCCAGAAGTAATCTACGTGACTGTCGAATTAATTCGAGAGTTTTGGGGTCGAACTGAGTCTTAGCATGTTTTATACGTATATATATTTCACCCTTCCTAATATTTTTCAAATAAAAGAAGATTTTTACACTTACTTTTATTACGAGTTATATCCTGAAGTCTCTATGCAAATTAAAATGAAATCCGATATTTCCATATAGCTAGTCGTAAAATCCCTCTGCACCTTATACAGTTTCGGATCCTTTCGACGGGCGCGCTGAATAATGTGACTCTTATGCGATATATATCAGGGCTAGAGTTCTCGCCATTCGGCGTGACTAATGGATTAACTAAGTTGAATGCACTGAAGGCGTAACGCGAATGCAACTTCCAGCACTGGGAGTAACTTCCAGTTATGGAAGTGCTATGGAGATGCTGAATGCGTGACAGTTGCTCGTGATCTTATTACACTTTCTCGTGCAACGAGAGAAGATATTGGATAAATCATGGGCAAGACCGCGGTGAGACACTTCGTCGGCGGGGATACTTGCTAATGCCGTTCAATTGCACTAGCAATTTGTATCTTTTTGATATCCCCCATTTCTCGCGCGCAGGAAGAACGCCTTCCGCTTTTGTTCGCACATATATACGTGCCATTCATTCTTCACGTTATCCTCTTTACGAGATATATTCCGCAAAATTACCGCCCCTACGGGGGCCAGGAATTTATTTTCTTCCAAGGACTAATCCAGATGTGACCCTCTCGACGACATACGTCACGCTATTTTTTACTCCATTTCACGTACGACCGCGTATTTGTTATCGTGGAAACAAACATAAATTTTTCGCCCACGCGCGAAGGAGACGCGTCAGAATGTTTTCAACCGAATGTGAAACCTCCTTCTGAAACTTCGCCCGTCATCGAAGTGTCTTTTTATGAAATGGCCGTTAATGGATCTTAATTGCACCCTATAATGAACTTCGTTACGTTTAGTAGCTGCGAGCAAACTTTTGCGCATCATTAAATATAAAATAAATCTGCCGGGGGGAGGGGGAAGAAGATTGTATAAGGTATCAAATTGCTCTTTTACCTCGCGGCTCGAGGAACTTTCAGAAAACGATATGCGTCATACTTGCCTGACAGTTTTTAAAAAGAATTATCTTAAAATTGAACGTCACGCGCGCGCAAGCGGGACATTGGATCCATGTAATCGATCATTCTATTACCTCGGCTAGTTCCTCTGTAACGGATCGTACTAGGTCGCCGCTGTCGATATATCGAAAAAAATGGCAAGTTTGCGCCTGGCTGGATTGCCAGACAGATCAATTAAAATTAATCCACGCTGCCAATTGCACAGCGCAAAAGTACAGAGAAATTGTGAGGAATTGCGGATGGAAAACCGAAATTATAACAAAACAAAAGGGGGAATTGAATAACGTTTTGCGTCGCGCGTTAACTTTGTCGTAAAAAAAAGAAAAAAAAATTCTGGAAAACGAGAGAATCTCCATCGAGAATTTAGTCAATGTTGCATTGTTAAAGTCTGACGTCTGACGACTAATCTCCACTATTAATTTCCATACAAATTAATTAGAAATAATTTTTCTTTAACGTCGCCTCTGACGACAGTCTCCGTTGAACGTTAAAAGTAAACGAAACGGGATCGTTGTTTTAGAATGTGAGCCTGTGAGATGCTGTTAGCTACGTTTGCGTTTCCCCATGTTTCTCTATTTCCCATTGTCTCGATTATCACACGAAAGCTTATACGCTACGTTTTATCGCTCGCCCCGCTGAAAAAACACGACTAAACATTTTTGTTTATAGTATTAATTGACACAAATCTACCGCGTAGGCTAGTAATATATATGTATGTATATACCTTCATGTAAATATTTATATGCGTAAATTAGGCATGTATGTGTGTGATGTGATGCGATATGACGTGAGAGATGTATCGATAGCGAAGAATTATGATGATACCATTTGGGAGTATATGATACGTGAGTGTCTGAGAGAGCCAAGAAAAAATCGGCCTGGCGCACCGCGTGTGTGTTTCGAGCAATAACTCGACGAGAAGACGATTACGAGAGCGTGTATTAGACACTTATAGTGGTACCACGACAGTATACATATACAATTATTAATGACCATTACTAGGCGTCTAGTATATACTTATCTCGACGCGGACGCGGTAGTATTCGCTCCCTTCGCATTACGCTCATATAAAAGTGAGAAACGGTAGAGAATTGGTCTTGTCGCATATATTGGCCTCGTATCGCTGCCGATCCCTTCGGGAGAACTCGCGACTCGACTGACTGACTCGGGGTGGCTCGACGTCGGTCGAGATCGGCCCCCCCTCTTTTCATTTCGATCGACAGCTCAGAGGCAGATAATACGCGACGACGCGGTAATTGATTTATTCGCGAGCACGCGAATCCGCCGCGGGGCCGACTGTGTGCGCGTTGGCGTCAGTCGAGTCGTTCCGTTTATCTCGAAGGCGATTCACGGATTCACGTCGAGGAGCCAGCCGCTCGATTTTCCTCCCTCGAAGACTCTCGCTCCGACTCGGCGTAGCCCCCGTCCAATTAAAATCCGTTTGCATCGACGGATCATTCAATTAAAAAAGTATTTCACTCTCGCTCCTTGGGCACTCCTCTTTCCTTCCTCCCCCATCTTATTCCCTCGCTTATTCTCAACGTGATTTTTACGCCGTCTCTCGAGTCAGGCCGTCGCAATTTGCGGAAGCCCGACTTAGACGGTTAATAAAACGTAATAAATGGGATTTCCATTAAATTCTATTGAAATGTTTGTTGGCGGAGAATACGTGGTGATAAATTTTAACGAGTGACTTGCGCGGCAAACGCGCGGAAGGTAAGAAATTTGCAAAATTCGTCGACGCGGAGGCAGGGGTGCTCGCTTGTCTCACAATCGCGTCTTCAATTAAATAATTAAGAGCTCGCGGCGAGCGATTTAAATGACGAATTTATGAGGAAGAATAAATCTAAATGGACGAGAGAAGAATAGTAGTACAGCCTCCACCCGAGCGTACCGTTCTTTGACGCTGTAAAGAGCGTAAAGCATTACGTCATTTTATGGTGACCCATACAAGCGCAACAGCCGCGAAACAACTTGCTAATATGCGTGCATCAGCAGTAACCATTAATTAGCAGCCCGACATCCTTCCTGGTTGTTGATAGAAACTAGGATGATTAAGGAAGCTGCATAATGGGGGTCCGTTGTGCGAAACACGGGCCTGTGTACGTGCGGCACGTTCGCAGATAGTGCTACGCAAACAAGTGAGAGTTATGTTTTTCGATGTCCTCTCTCTCGTTACATAAATTCGCCGAATTGTAAGCCATTTAAAACTCTCTTTCAAACCTCTTGGTAAGTACCGCCGTGTATTTTGTGAAATGAAGTTCTGAAAGAAGAGCGCACCCCATTTTACATAAAACTCGACTTTGTACATAAAATCTCCCGCCTTCTTAACACGTTGTAATTAACAAGCGACACTTTTCCTTCAATTTCCTTCATTTTCCTGTAAATGTCGGAATTTGCGTTTGGTTTTACTCCCTCGTTAAAAAATGTTCATCCAACGGCAGCGGAATAATCAGACCGTGAATTGTAAATGAATTAACGTTCAAAAAAATTATAATTCCTTTATGAAAGGACAACGGGGCAGAAAGACAGAAAATGAGTATGTGTTTTTTGCTACGTAGCGAGTTAATTATAATTGGTCTTCAACATGCATAGGACGTAATTGCAATTACCAAATGCGAATGTAAAATTTTTCTCTTTAACGACTCGCTTCCGAAGGAAAGAAAACATTTTGGTGTCAGTTTCCTATCTTGTTTTTTAAGAAATGCCACGAACGAGTTGGAGAAATTTTTACTTTTAATTTTATATCTACGACACATTCTCGGAGCACCCGTTAAGATGAGCGAAAGTGAAATTTTTGATCCAATCGCCGAGTTTGCTCGTCTTTTTTTTTTCTTATCAAAATCAGCGTGCAAGGCTCAACGACATATAATTTCGAAAGAGAGTTGCCAGTTTCTTATCACTTATGTATCCATTGACGGATTATCTCTCAGGAGGTAATTCCTCCGTTCCCTAACGCGCCTTTCTCGTTCCCTCATCACCTCTTAGGACAGCACTTCCAAAATCTTATTATTCTTCAGTATTATTGACTCTTGCACCGGCGACGCCGGTTTCGGTACCTTCCCCGAAAGCTATTCGCTTTAAGAAATGATGCGCAAAATTTGTGATCCTAAAAACTTTGTTACAAAGTATCCCAAAATAATTCTCAGTAGATTATTGAAAGTTTTTTAGATCGAGCTTTATGTGAATTTTACGAGCGTCGCTGGCGAAAAACTTCGATGGCGCCTGCGACATTCGCATTCGCTCTCTCGTATAAATTTCTGCGTTTTTACTCGTCTCTTGACGTTCTTTCCTTTTTTTAACGATTCCTTCCTCCCGTACTGTTTGCCCGATAAATGTATCAGTATCGAAACCAGCGTCTCTACACATTCTTCGCACAGGTACTGCCCCAGTCACCTAAATTCTAACACAACACATCGAGAATTACGCAGGATAATATTCCCTAGCTTAAGTACAGTACTATACGGCTGTAAGTCTTTAGATACGGAAGCATATGTATCGGACGTGGGTGTATGTGTATGTGTGTGCGTGTGTATATGGGTATGTGTGAGGGAGTGTGTGTGTGTGTGTGTGTATGTGTGGAATGTGTGTCTTTCGCACGCGTACCCACGTAGGTTCATTCATTCGATCATTACGAATCGTTCTTTATGCAAGCTCGAACAGCTGTCGGGGTGTACGCAATGCGATCGATCGTACGGAGTAGAGTATGCACGTCTGTTAACAAGAACAAGGAAAAATGCTTATTTCTGCAAGCTATCAATCGGTTGTAATAATACTCCGTGTCGTTCGTATACACCTTTGATTCGAATTGTCGATAAATTCATGTATATTATATTTCTCTCCGTTCGGAATAATGGAAACTGAATGCAATTTTTATTTAAAGTAGCGCTGCTTTAGCATTTAAATTACTTGCGACTTTTACCACTGCGGACTCGTCTGACGTGCAACAAGATAAATTTCGAACTCAAGTCCAGGTCGTTAAGTGCAAATACAGGTCGTTCGGTGTAATACAAACGACACGTTACCGTCACGATATAGTTCTATTATTCTACCATGGTATAATGTATAATAATTATTACTCTCTACACGACGTACAACAACGATCATTAGTCTTATCGTTTTTCCACCTTACCGTAGCTGCACCGCGACGTACCTACTGACGACAGACGTTAGAAAAATTTTGCGCACGCACCGTATATACACGGCGAAACCTTCTCCGGCGCGACACGCGCGTTCTCTCGCGTCACGTTTCTCACGGGATGTGTACGTATTATATCTGCTGCGGTCGGCACGAAGATCATCGGAGGGACTCGTCGAATATTTGTTTCTTCTTTTTTTTTTTCTTTTAAGGAGACCGCTCCTGTCTCGGAAGGAAATCCACGGGAGGAGGAGGCTCCTCCCGTCGTTGGCTCGCTTCGCGACGGAACGTGGTATAGAAAAGGTAAGAAATACAAGCTGCGGAGATATTGTCGGCGTAATACTGTCTCTCTCTCACACGACGGCGCGAGTTACGAGGTATACGCGAGGTATCGATTTTTCTGCATTCACGCGCGATTGAATGGGATGTATATCGCCCCCGCGGAGTATGTGTATCGTTGCACTAGACGTCGCGCGTGTCCTGGATGGCATTAATATCGGGGGCAACGATAAGCGTCGTCGATTTTGGAAGTCCCTGTATTATACGACGGATACCCAAGGCGTATCTGGTTAACCGGTTATCGTTATCGATCGACAGTCCGCGTCTACTTAACTTGATCCGAAAAAAAGACCCACGTTAAGTAAAAGTTGCCTCGGGCAATCGTCCTTGCTGATCGGAAAACGTTGCAAAATTGACTCTACATACTTCGAAATCGCGTGGGTGATAGGAGAATGTGTGAGTGTAACAGTGATGAATGTGGATGCGCAATATTCTACGATGTCAGGAACTAAGAATTCGGTATTCGCAGTGCGACCTTATACATTCAGGATCGTGTCTCGCGCGCGATCTTAAAAATGCTATATGCATTTATAGCTGCGATATAAAATTCGCGATCGTCCTTACCATCGCGATCGTAAATCTACACGTACAGGATTTTAAGACAGCACTTAGGACAATCCTGAGTATAAGACTCGGCTACGAATATCGCGAAGGAATGATCTTCCGTATATATACCGCGTGTTTATTGTCCACGCGTCGCGGGAATCGTGCGAAATGTTCACTTATCAGCGAGACCAGCGAGTTCGCCGCCGGATTTCTCTCGCACGTTTCTCTCACTCGTCTCGAACGATTCGTCGCGCTAATAGCCGCGCTTCTAAAAACCCATTGTGTCTCTCGCGGACTCTCGCTACTAGTACCTCTCCTAGGCACGTATCATATGCATTTTTGTCGCAGCGTGCTCTTTGCAGATCGCGGAAATATCGACGCCATTCGTCGCAGCAATTTCCGCTCCGGGTCGTTTTACATCCATTTTCTTTTCTTTCTCTCTCCTTGCACGATGAACAGCTCGCGTATGCACACGCAAGTGTTTCCGGTATGTATCTTTACAGGCGTTCACGGGAGCGATGGATTTCGATGTTTTACGAAATGCGATTTTCCGCAGTGTCTGCGCGACGTGCATTCTTATCGCTATAATGTGACTTATCGTTATGCCATCTGCGATTCTCAGGTAACGTTCGATGCGAACAATGGCGCTTGTACTTCATACGGTCGTACAATTTTTTTTGACAATGGGATACGCGAGAGGAAGTAAAGGACGATAAAGGGGAAATGTATGTCGAAATGTATTTCGAATATGAATGTCGCGAATGACAGATGAAACGAGAATAAATCGACGACGCGTAACATTTTCGTGAACAATTATAATTTTTCGCAGGCATATTTTTCACAACACTTGTCCGCGTCGCTCAGACACAGCGGCAGATTCTAACGATACAATAGCTTACTAGCTTAAAAGCGTATCTACGAATAAAGCACCATCTAATTACGTCTAAAATGCTTATTAAATGAGCTTCCCGGTAGCCACGCGTCGCCACGCGTGGAATCTCGAGATCAATGATCGTCGATCACGAATAAATCCGCTCGCTATCGAAGCGGCGTTTTCCCGCCTCTTAGAAATATTGCTTGATCAAGCGTTAGTGGTGTTACACTTAAATTGACTAGTAATGTTTGTAACATATATCTCGCACAACCATCTCAGAGGCTCTCTCGGGTCTCTCCCTAACAACCTTAGTGAAAGAGAGCGAGCGAAAATTGTCGTCGCTCTCTTTGACGGCAAAGCTTGACTTCCTTTCGGTGTCGCGCGCAACACTGATTGAGTATACGTGTCACTTGGTGGCACGATCTTAACTTTAACGCCAAATATTGTTAAATTCGCAGTTACCTCACCCGCTTTTACAGTCAGTCAACGTACCCGCGTACTCGACATTCGTGATGTAAATACGTGTCGCATAATGAATTCGGAGCACGCGGGAAATCAATCGTCGAGAATTTTACGTCAGTTGCCAAAATCGGTCAAGATGCATTGACGACGCAGGAGGTAAAGGGCCTCTTTTCCGGCGTGTGCAAGTACCGTCGTTGTGACAGATCGAATTCGAGCTTGACAATTTATTAATTTATTGAATATCAGTATCGGGGGATGTCGCGTCCAATAAAAAGCATTATAGAATATCGTTGCCGCGATCGCAAAAGTGACGCGGTAAAACGTGATAAAAGCGAATTCATAATTTCACCCAACCTCCGAATCTCGAGTACGCTTTACAGAAGTTTTCGTGTCCTCACTTGATCATGATACTCACTGCCGTGGGTCCCTGCGAGATAGCGTTCTCCTTAGAGGCCTCTTCGACCTCCTTGAGCTTCTCCTCGGCCTTACGTTCCTTCAAGGCCTTGAGCAGCTTCCACTTGGACCCGGGCGGGCCAGGACTCACCTGGCCCTCCTTCAATGTCGTGTCCGAGCTTCCGCAGGACGAGGAGTCGATCTTGATCTTCGGTAGACTCAAGGTCGCCGTGGTAGCCGTCTCGGCGCTACCGGCTCCATCGCGCTCGAGGCCTTCAAGGACAGTGCTTTCAGAATCCCAAGCTCCCGGGATGCTGACCGACACTTCGCTAGGTGGTACACTTACGCTACCTTCGCGGGATAAGGAATCCGAGCCCTGCGGCATCTTCTCGCTGTGACGTAGCGTCGAACCGTTGGAGCTTCGTCGTGACTGTTGCTCTTCGAGATCCTTCGGCAGTTCTTCCTCCTCTTCCTCGTCCATCGACTGTCCGGGACTGTCGGGACCGGATGTCTCGCCGGAGGAACCCTCTTCCGTGGCCGGTGGAGGCTTCTCCTTCTTAGCTTCTAACTCGTGCGCCCACGTGTGGTAATCGGTCACCCTGGCGAACACAGCCTCCACACTTTCTGCAGACTTCCGCTTAGGAATGGGCTTCTCGTCGCGATACCTGCTGTCGTTCTCTTCGAAGCGATGCTCCTTGATAACCGTACCGTTCATCCTGCCTCGCGATTCTTCTCTACCCTCCTTTTTCTGATCCTTTGGCTTCGTAATGGCTTTGAGTTTAAGCTCTTTCAATACAAATGACATCTTTTCTTTTACCGTCTCGTCCGGCTGATAAACCTCGTCTTCGGGTTCCTCGATCAATGCTTCGGTCATCTCCATCTCAGACTGTCTCTCCAGCTCTTCGAGTTTTCTTAATTCGTAACAGTACCATTCGTCTTCGGAATCAATAGAATCTTCCGTGCTTTGTCGCCTTGAGGACACTCTTGAGGTACTCCTGTACGAATGAGTGCTGCGATTGTCCTCATCAGGTTCGCCCGGTCGCCCGGTCCATGGAATTTCTAGAGATTGCTGGTGTCGCGGTAAAAATCGAGTTCCTCCTGTAGTATTGTAACCTCTTATGGATGCGGACGGGCTACCCTCCGACGGCGGAGCTTCTTCTGACAAACTAGTAACCAATTCCGGTAGTTTTGCGCTGCCGAACTTCTCGCTCTTCTCGCTCTTTTCCGACATATCTTCCGGAAACTCGAAACTTGTTTCCAAAGTTTGCGCCGCGCCCTCCTCGCTCGGTTTCTTGTCATTGTTCTCGTCAGTTGTCGACTGCTCGTCGGACACTGTCGAGGATTGTCGTTGGCGATACTTGCCGAGCGCTCGTGATACAGCGAATTCCATACTCGAGCCGCCGATCAAAGTAACCGGAGGCAGTTTCGGCGCCTTCTCGTTGGGTGCCTCATCCGAACTGCCTGTCGATCTCTTAATATCGCCAACAGTTTGGAAGATCGACGATCCACCGGATCCCGAGCCGGTACTCTTTCCCGAAGCTTCTTCTTCGAGCAAAGCCATCTGATCGCCGTTCGTCTCGTACTCGTCTTTAGTCTCGATCTTTCTTTGCTCCTTCTCCTTGACCCATGTATCTTGAAGAGCCTGTTGATGCAATTGCTCCTGAGCCTGTTGAATTTGCTGTTGAAGCACTTGCTGCTGCTGTTGAAGCGCCTGCTGGTGCTGGAGTTGTTGTAGCTGCTGCTGTTGAAGCGCTTGCTGTTGTTGAAGCGCTTGCTGCTGTTGAAGCGCTTGCTGCTGCTGTTGCATATATTCCTTTTGTTGCGCTTGAATCTGTGCTTGCTGCTGCTGCTGCTGTGCCATCATCTGTGGCGGTATCGGAGGCGGCTGCTTCGATGGTCTTTTCGTGCTCGCGGTCTTCACTTTGGCGAAGAAAGGCGGCTCTTGAACGATATCAGACATGACGCTGTCCTCATCTTCCGAGAGGCCGCTTTGCCGGCCACTACTCCATTCTGTCTCAGACTGCTCTGGATCTGACAGAGATTGCGACTGATGACTGCGACGTTTGGCCTTCTGGAGAATGCCGGATACTGTGGAAACCAGCGTATGTTTTTTCTTTTTTCTGGCGGTCTGAGCTCTGCCACGACCTCTGCTTGTCATTTCAGCCAATCTTTGCTGCTGAGCGTCTTGCACGTCTAGATCCTCTCTTCTGACACCACCTGGTAACGATTGACTCCTGTGACGTTTGGTGAGGTGCAAATCGGGCAGCCAATTACTCATGGAGCTCATCGCGTTCTTTAGTGAGGAGCCTCTCCTGACTTTCTTCAGCTTGCTAGTATCGACCTCGTGATCTTTCAGATTCGAGGAGATACTAATGTACCCGGATTGCGAAACTATCACACTCGAGGCATCATAATATTCGGTCTGTTGCGTCTGTTGTTGCTCCATCCTTCCGCTCTCGTGATCCTGCATGTACTGATGCTCCCTTTGCCATTGCCTTTGATAACCGTCTGCGAGTTGTGCACTCTCGGCACTACTCAATCGCTGGCTATACGGCTGATACTGCTGCTGATAGGCTTGCGGATAACTCTGATTTGCGTAAATGTGATGTTGCTGATACGCCGTATGCGCTTGATAGGCCGGCGGCTGCGGATATCTCCGATCCGTGTACGGACTTTGAGCGTAGCTCCCGTCGGAAGTTAAAGATCTGATGCTGGAAGATGTCGAATCGTGAGGTATCTGCTCCTCCATCGAGTTCAACCATGATGTAGTCTCGTTTGTCTCCGTGCGCGGAAGATTAGTCGCGCTGGTCGGATAGTACGAGAGAGCATCCGTGATGTTGCCGGTGGGGAACATCGTACGATACATCGCCGCCTTGTATCCTTCGTGGTTCGTCATACCGTCTGTGAAAGAGCTTCCGCGTATTGGCTTCTTCCCGTGGGCCATCATGGCGCTCGTTGCCTCCGCATACTGAAGAGTGGCATAACTATCTTGATAGTTAGTATACTGATGATCCAGCGAATCGGCAGAGTAGTAAGCCGAGGTGGTAGTCTTGGGCCCGTAGCTGCCAGCACCGCTGGTATAGACGCTCGTAATGGCTTGTTGTCGATTGCTACCGGCCACGGAGTAAATAGCCGGCTGTTCCGATCTGAAAATGTAATCCGCAGTCGTACTGGCGGACGTCGAGTAAGTGTGTTGAAGACGACCGCGTTTCTTGGGACTCTGACAAGTGGTAGTTACGCTGCCCGGAGCTGGCGGTGGCACAAACGTGTAGTCCTCTTTGGCCGGCGATTTGCCGGCGGTCGTATACGCCGACAGGTGATTCATTGTCGTTGTGTAAGGATGACTGGACGTAGTCGCCATGGCGCTCGCAAAAGCGTCTCTACCCTCGGGAGTGTCATAGAGAGGTTCCTGGATGATAGTAGTGGTGGTAGTGGTCGTCTCTGGAAGCGGCGGTATCGGGCTGGATGTTCTGGCGGGTTGCGTGCTGGGTATAAGACTACTCGCGCGGGTGTGATCCACCGAATAAGAGGTAAGCATCTTAGCAATGGAGCTCTTCGGGGAGCACGGCGACTTGTCTAAGCTGCTCCAACCGCTCATAGACGACAGACCGGAATCGGACTTGACTGTGACTATGTTAGCGGCACTGCCGGATTTAACTGCATGTTTCGGCGAGACTCGCGGTGATTTGGGCGAATGAGGAGTACGGGGACTGAGACGACCCTGTTCCATGGAGACCAGCTTTTCCGCATTTCGCAGGAAACTCGGACTCTGAGGCCTCTTCGCGTCCGGTTCTCTCTGTTCTGCGCCTGGCATAAGGAAGGACTCGGTGGTGTCCCGCGGCGCTGGCGGAGGTGGTGAGCTAGGCGACGGGCTAGGTGGCGTACGACTTTCCTGGAATTCGAGATTGAGCCGGGCTGCGCTACCAAAGTAACCGTCCTGCCTAGTACGGAGACCCTGGACGCTGTGAACGCTGTGTACGCTGCCGGCCGACAAAGTGGGCGACGGTACCTTCTCGGTAGTCGTGGTGTAAATGTTGGGCGAGGCGCATGTGACGGCGGTCGCGAAGCTCTCGGCCATCAGATCTGTCAGCTCCTTGTTCTCTGCGTATCCCTTTGCAAAGCTACCGACATCGATCGGCAACTGAATCACGGGCTCCGGGCTCTTTTCTAGTATGGCCGATGTATATCCTAACCTAGGCGGGGTATAAGTAGTCGAAATGGAGTCTAAATTACTCCTGGACGTAGAGGTCAGTCTTGGCGATATAGATCTCGTTGTAAAGTCGCCATCGGTGGCCAATCCGCTGTCAGTGCTGACTCTAGAGATCGATCTGCCGGTGGAGCTCGGACTTTTGGAGAAGGTCCAGCTATCCACGTCGGTCTCCGCGTAAATCTTCCTCAGCTGTTCGTCTATGCTGCTCGCCTCCTCGGCCAGTTTTGCCTCGGCCTCGGACGCATACTGATGGTTTCGCTTAGGCGAATCTATCAGTCTCGATTGCAGTTCTATCAAATTTTGCGAGTCCTTTTGTAACTTGCTGGTTAACCTATCGATCTCGTGCAATTTTTCTAATGCCACCTGATCGAGGGAGCTGAGTCTTGAAAGTTGAGCGAGATCTTGCTCACTAACGCACGGCGTGTTCCCTCTGTAGCTCTTGTAATCGGCCGCGCTGAATACCTCGCCTTCGTCTTCATCCGCCTCATCCTCCTTCTTCATTATAGAAGTTTGCACTTCCTCCTTGGTCGGCTGGCTGGACAGCTCTTCCAATTCCTTTTCCTTTGGTATAGTCTTGTCGAAGATGCTGGACTCGATCTCTTTCTTGCCGTTTATGTCCTCATCTTCGGCCTCCTCCCAGATCATACCCAGCTGCGACGTCGGTCTCGACGTGTCGCCGCAAATCAGATCTTCCCTGTAGGCGTTATTCAGGCTTCTGTAGAATGCCTCGTCGGGAATGTTGCCCTCTTCCTCGAGGGTCTCCAAAGTGTCCAAATTCCTGACATTCCTGTGCATGTCGGTGACCACAGCTGCGGCCGTTGTACTGTCCTGCGTAAGCCCGTGCATCCTCGCGAGTTCCTGTTGAGCCAGTTTCTCTCGTAGCACGGTGGTATCCTCGATGCCTATCGCAGCACCCAGACTCTTCGCTATCGCGTCTAGCTCGCCTACCGAGCCTTGTTGATTGGCCAAAGTCTCCTCGACGATGTTCACGTTGTCGTGAGTACCGCCGCTGGTATAAAACTCGATCAGCTGGCTGATAACCGTCTGCTGCTCGTACAGCAGACCCTCCAACTTTTCCAATCTTTCCCACATCTTGATGTACTCCTGGCTGAGGAGATCCAGCGCCCTCCAAGCGTACTTCAATTCGGTTTCGAGGATGTTCAGTCTCGTGCCCAGTCTCTCCATATAGTCGCCTATGATGTAATCAATATTACCTTCGCCAGGCGCGGCGTAGCTCGGCAGGACTGGAGAATGAGCCCTCGGACTAGTCGGTGTTGGACCACCCAACTTTGTTGAATCCATATTTCCGCCTATCTGATCACACTACGCGTCGCAAGTACTCTAATCCTCTCGTGTCCTCTTAATTCTTCTTGCTTATTTATGCACCTATGTTTCTATTTGACGATCCCTGAGGCGATTCATCGTTGAGGCTCGCTCCGAAATCAAGTCACATCCCCTCTTGTGGACCAAGAAGGAACATGAATTGCAGCTTGGCGAACCTCACAGAGGCCATTGGTGTAGTCGAGTTTTTGGTCGTTGCGTCGCGTTTCGTGATGATCTCCATGTTGACTCGTTTCGAATTTCTTCACATTTCACACACAATCTAAACTAATGTTCTACGATGATTTCTCGATCACTTTTACATCTACATGTATCAAGTGTCTCTCTCTCTTCGCGTTCTGTTCTACAAGGCTACACTGCGTACACAAAGTTTGGAAGTCGTTGGGATGCAATCTTGATAGAGCGCTCAAGATCGCGCGACACTCTGCAAATGGCACTTTGTAACCAGTCTCGTACGTTCATGCCGCCGTTGTTATCTGCAAAATAGCAAAAGCCAACCCGTGCGGCTTGGTACAAGGGATATCGAATACCAAGTCAACATCGAGTTCTAAGTCAACAGTTTCCATGGTGTTTACGTTATTATCTCGATACACATTATCATGATATAAAGATAACAGAGAATTAGAAATATGTCACGAGGCATTTGCTTCACATCCACGAGGCAGGAGGTTTCTAAATTAATATTTTACATAGTCTAAAATTGTGTATTATTAAAATTAATCATCATAGATTGATTATAAGTGTGTGTGGTCTTAAGTATGTGTGAGTGTGTCGCTATCAAGATTTCTGTCTAATTACGCCTCGTTGGCCTCAATCTAAACTTAATAGCGACGAGGCGAGACTCCGCTACGAAATAGATCGAAATCCTGTCAAATATACGTGGCCGCTTAAATATTACATCGCGTGCTACGATAAAATCGATTTGGCCGTATATAATTTATGAAAATAAAGGATTTAAGAGAGATGCTTCATTTACACGTCATCGTGCTTATTGATCTAGCGCGATTCTACTCGGCATCCTGCTGCGGAGTACACTCGCGTATCGGTATCGATGATCAAAATAGCCATCACGACCCGAAAACCTGTCCACCGTACCTAAATCCTTATGAATTGTCAACAAGTCATTTTTTATTGCCGTTTTTTTCTATCTCGCGCGCACATATATTGATATTTCTTTTTACACACACATATTTTGCCCGTCATGATTTATGCCAGACGGTACAACACGGACAAGATACTACTTTTTATGATGGCAGTGAAATTACTATTCCGTAATAATAGGAAAACGTGTCGCTTAAAGCTACCCGAAATGATCGTGCAATCTCGAAAGTCGTTAACCTAATTTCGTGTGCATTATACAGGGCGTTAAAACAAGAGGAGTCGTAGTTATGTAATCCGCGATTGTTAGCCATAAATTCTTAATAATCGATAAAAAGCGGTATCGTCGATGTGGGTAAGTAATGTATCGTTACGTAAGATTTATTCGATCGATTACTTTAATTAAATCGAGAAATTGCAGCTTAAAATAATGTTCTCTGAACTTTCAACTCCTTTTCCAATTAAAAAATACTAATGTTAACTCGGTGCATCAATGAAATCATACATAAAATCAAATGTAATTGTCGTAATTTAAAATACCGCGCTGTACTGGACTCTCAATTCTGTTAAGATGAATTATTTCGGTCTCGTCCTAACGGCGAGTGTGGGTCGCTATTTACGATCGTACATCAAGCGGCACGTGCGTTTATCACCCGTGCCCTTTTTATATTTTACACTCGGGAATCTAGCGCCATCGTTTCACGTGCTGCTAGCTTCCTATCGGCTTCCTTCCGGTTAAGCGAGCCGCTGCGCGTGGACCGCAGCTTGCAGAAAAGAATACCGCCGCGACGATATTGCGCTGGGATGTATGTGTACCGCAGGCAGATTCTTCGCCGGGTTAAAATGGGCATTCACGAGTTGCGCCACAAAAGAGGGCGAACGGTTATATCGCCATTGCGAGGATTCAACTCGTGGAAGATTCCCGCCGCTTGCAAATATTTCCCCTTCGCCACCGTTTTCTTCGAGTGTCGACAGGCAGAAAATAAGATTCGCCCTACATCGTCTCGTTTTAATATATCGCTTCCCTTCATAACGCGTCCTTTTGCACGCGCCGCGTTTTAACCTTCGGTAAACGACGGTACAAAATTATCGTCGTTAATCACATAATTAATTAGCTATTAATACGCAACAGTTATTTACGTGACGTCGGGTGTTACAACGTTTCTTTATGGGCCAGTTATTTTTATTCCAGCTCGCATGTTGTCGCTCTATGTCTTTCCAATATCAATTGCAGTTGGCCGACGGCATGTAAACACAGTAAAGCCGAATGATTATCGATCTACTATCTACTGGGATGTTTGTTGTGCTATATCCGTGCCACGGAGATTACTATTCGCGTGGCGTAAGTATAGTGGGCAGTTCATTCTTGATAGTTCTTCCGTAGGCTTTATATTTTCACGTCACAAGACGGTCATTAAGTACTGACACAGCGAAGTGCCGTTCGATATCAATCGTCACGGCGACAAAGTTGCTTTCCTTCGCTCGTGCTTTCTATATTTCCCCGCGTGAATGAAAAGCGAGATGCGACGCGATATGTAAAACGAATCTCCGGGAACGGAATTTTCCCAACTATTTCAGATTTTACTTTAAGCCGACTTAAGCTGCTTCGTAGTTAATTGAATTAATAACGGAAGTCCGGCGGACTGTGGCGACGAGAAGTCCGTCGGAAATCGAGTATTTCGATGCAACAAGTCACGCCGTATATCGATTATCCGAGATGCCCGTTGAATAGATTTTATTTGCAAAATCGTCCCGAGACGTAGATTGTCCTTATCGGAGACGAACATCGTTGCGAAATTGATCGTAAATTGATATATTCGCTCATACGATTGGAAATTTGTACCTTCTGAAGTTTTCACCTCACGGAAGTTTCCTCTTTTAAAGAGGGTTTTGATGGGCACGCGAACAAAGCAGATAAAATATCGGGCGAGGAATGGAATTTATTATACTTTACACATACAAAAAAAAGAACATCCTTCGGTCTATAGAAAATTTCAGAATTTTTGGAACGTCTAATGTTCTTTCCACAAATTTGGCTCACCTCATAAATCTCACGAAAAAATCCCCGTCCGCTTTTTTTTTTAATACAGAAATCGTAGAAATTTATATTCTCTTATATTCTTTAAAATAGCGTAATGATTTATTTATGCTTTCATGGTGTACGGTATCGTAAGTGGTTTTTTTTTAGGGTGATTTGTAGAGGAGCTTACTTATATGCGGCACGAAAAATTGCCGACGAAAAATAACGTAAAGCACTTTTAACCTGGTGAAACATCCAGTTAGAGAAAAAAACCTTCGCTCCGCCGCTTCTGGATAGCGTAAAGGAACGTAATCTTGTTAAAAAGGGGGCCAAGATTAATTTACAGCACGTCATGTATAGCGAAAAATGGGACAACCCTGCGGGGATTTTGCAGTTTATCGCCGGAGATTTTCTTATATGTGCACATATTTATGCGACGAAAAAGGTGTCCTTTTGAAATGCGCGCATGAGACTGGCCAAGACGGAGTTACGGAGAGAGAGAGAATTCTCACGAACGCATCCAAGGATAAGAAAGAAAACTAGTTGTTCGTATAATTACTTGTATTGTTGCGGAACTTTGAGAAGTTGCCGCTCGCGTGGCATGTCGTTGTATGCAGTTTAATGCGATCATAAATTTTAATTTTCAATTTCATCGCGACACAGTTGTTGCTCTGAGGTACATTCACATTAATGTAATTTTCCTCACAAGATTTTCGCGAAAAATACGATGTGAAAGTGTTCTTTCAGTCTTTAGAGTGACACGATAAATGCGAATTCGCAATTTCTTTTTTTTTTTATTTCTGTAAATTGGATTTAAATATATATCGGCGTTTGGGGGAATCTTCTTGAACCATTTTCTGTAACACACGTGTGCAGTATCATAAACGTTTTATCAAGATGATCGCGGTTCGGCAATTAACCTCGTACAACGCGTATCAAAGAAACTGTACTCTTTCTAGCTCCTTTATTGCTGTTTTGTCCTGAACAAAAGTTTGGAAGCTGCAATAAAGGAAAAAGAGTATAATTTCTTTACACGAAGTTAATTGTCAATACTGTGAGTATCTAACTTTATCTCGATAAAATGTTGACGATACTGTGTAATGTGTGTGTGTGGTCCTAAAAAAATCCACAGATGCTTTAATATATAATTCGCGCAGAAATAAAAGAGAATAAATATAAAAATAATTACGTCTAATGGCCGCGATGGTATCGTTGCTTTTACTCGAGTCCTCTCGCGTGCGCGTATCTTTCTATCCAAGTTTCTATCCGTTTCTAAGGAGACCTGTACATAGATTGCACCGGAAATGGGATACGGGAGGAGACCGGTTAATCTCATCCTAGACGGGGAGAAAATGGCCATCTCGCAGATGGCAGGGTCAACTACGAAATTTATACGACGCTGCAGAAGTTAGTTTTTCGAGATATAATGCCTCGCGCATATAGGCGAAATTTATCAAGCAACAGGTCTTTCTCTTTCTCGCTATTTAATATCATTAATTGTTATAAAACCGTTCTTGCGCGGAGCAGAAGCCGCGCTCAAGCGGTCTTGCCCGGGCCATTATAAGACAAAAGAATTAAATCTGTATTATTCCGATATGTAGCGAATATTGCGCTCGAAATTGTCGCCGTCGCCGTTTACTCGTGAATTTTCTGCTTAACAAAAGCATCGCATAAATTTTCAAAATACGTTAATGGCAAATAGAAACCGTTTCGACGTAATACGTGATATTTAATATATAAGCCGAAATACTGCGAACGTCATGTACTCGATTTGTTTCCATTTGCTTGTATATGTAACATTTAACGAGCCACCGGAAGCTTCTACAATGTTCCATTCACCGCGCATAATGTCGCGATGAACTTTACATGGCAAATTAAAACACAATAAAAAATGAAATGTTAATATAACGGAACATTTTTTATGTTGTTATAAAATTATACTCTACACTCTCAATGAAAGGAAAACCACGCGAAACATTGTTTCTGGAAATGTCCCGTGGAACGAGCCTACGAATGTCCCAGGCAGTTGCGAGATATCTCTTTTATTAAATTTTGGAGGTTCGCCCGTATTGTCGCACGACGGATTTACAAGATGCGTCGTAATGTACAATATACTGCGGTTACCCGGCACAATTCAGTTTACGTATCCGATAAACCACGTCGTGGAAAAGGCATTATGGTCTTGGAAACAACTTGCGGCAGCGTTTCGCCGCGATGTATGTATATCGTGTGTAGGTATATGTAAATATATGTATATATATCAGTATCGTGCGCCGCATTCTTGCTCCCAAAGTTTACATAAGCGATCCGCCATTGTAAAAACAAATGACCGGCTAGGAACTATCGAAGATAACCAGCTGGGTCTGATCAATAATTAATCCGAGTGGAACGGACAAAATATGTGCTTGCACGGCGCCCGTGCATTCGTAGATATTTATACTTGTTTGTAAATTTTAATGAGCCTTCTCTCGCCGTGGCGCAACGTGTGAGCCTGTGGCGTTTCGATGGCATCCCTGGCAAGTCGGTATCGCGTCGGTAATCCCGGAATAGTCGTTTGCGCGTATAATACGCTAGAGTTCGAAAAGCGCTCGGATTACGTCGAGACCGGAGCCGCCGCGAATCGCGTTTTACCAATGCATTTGACGAGGCATTAAACGAAATTCATCTAGCGTCTCTCTTCATCATTGGAAATCGCGTCGAATTTCCTCCGATCGTATCTATTTCCGTTATCTCTATTTGTATCCCTTTATTGACATCCCGTCCCGTTAATTGAACAGTCAATTTTAGAGAGGTTGATAATTCACGGTGCTTTCAGCTTTTCGGCTCCGATCGATTAGCGTCCACGACTTCGCTTGCGAGTTTCGAATCGACCCTCATCTCTTTCGAAACTTTTAGGCCGGTTTCGACGCGGATCCGATAAAACAGCCGGGGTATCGCCGTCCTCACGGGCGCATTAAATACGCCCGAGACCATTAGAAGCGGATTTACGTGGCTTCTTCTTCTTGCGAGGGTGAGTTCATTTCTCAAGGTGGAGGTAAGAACCTCCGAGGCGAAATGGAATTGGATTTCGCTTGTAAGCCCCGCGCATACGACTTTCATACGTGGTGGCCAAGCATTCACAGTCGTACTTACTCGCCTAGCGCAGATAAACCCGGGGTGCTGACGTAAGATAATATCTTTTATTACGCTGCAAGTAATATTGCGTAATTGAACACGGGATAATTTCTCTTCGCAACGATAAGCCGGAACTTCAGCCGTTCCGCGCGTCCCGAATGATACTCTCGCGTGTCCCCGCCGGTCTCATTCGAAGAAGCCTCTCCTGGGCACTACCAGGCGAGTCGGCCTCGAGATTATCCTCCTGACGCTACGTGAGAAAAATGAGTTGCTTTGCAACAGCGACGCCCGCTGAGAGAGGTAGGGATGGGCGAAACGAGAGATCCCAAACGCGCTTCTTTCCGAAGGAGAGTACACGGCGACAGACGTTGAAATGGAATTCGATTCTGCACGGATGTTGCGCGTGTATTGTCGGTAAATTGAAAAAGCCAGGTTCTGGCAGGTGGAGATATGTTCCCCGATGCCTGTGAGCAATAACGTCCGAGCATTGAGTCTCGAATGTAATTTACTTTAAGAAGCAATCGCTCGCATTGTATCCCTGCGTTCATCGAGGATTCTTTGTTATTAGATTATTAGAAGATCTTCACGTTAATACCAGCTAGGGAACGCGAATTTCTATCGCTCCTCCCTGCGTTGGCTTGCTAGAAGTAGTAGAGCGATATCGCGGCCGAGCTAATATTTCAGCTAATGAGGAATAATTTTCTTTACGGCGTTCATGAAACTTCTTCCGTGAAAGCTCTGACGTTCGAAAAGCGAAGTTCTATAGGAAGTATATCTCCCTTCTTCCTCTTGTGAGCGTGATCGAGATACTTCTTTTTTTTTTCAGAAATACATTTTTCATCGGCACACTGCTCGAGCCAGTTCACGATCCAGTCAAGTTCGAAGTTTGAACAACTCCACCGTTATGCCGCGAGTTTTTTTTCCTTTTGTCGCGCTAACCGAATCGTACGGGGAAATCGAACTTTTTGGTAGACCTCGTGTTTCTAAGAATTCTGCTGGAAAGAATAACGATTTAGAAAGTCTGTCTAGGAATTGTTATAGCAAACTGCAATGTATTTCAAAAACAGCGGACAATAAAATAATATATCTCTAAAAAAATTTATGTTAAAAGGAATGTCAGATGTTAAATATAATAATACAGATTAGGATTATGTAATCTTGAGCGCTTGAAAAAGTTAAAGGATAAAAGGTTATTGTAACGTGTTTCCGAGCAATGTGTAAAACGAGATGTTAGCATATATTATAGCATTATATTATGTAATTAAATGTCATTAAGTTAATATATCACGTATGTATATTTTATTCATCCATTCATTAAAACACCGCGCATGACATTCTATATGTTTAAAGTATAATCGCGGATGAGAGCTTCGCGACAAGCCGGGGCGCGTGATACATATTTCGCGTATACTTTGTTGCCGCATCCGTTCGCGGTGCATGGTAGAAGATTAACTTAAACCGCAGGTACGCTTTAAAGTTTCAATGGAGATAACCCAATCTCTCCTACGTCGTCGTCTGGCGAGCGCCTCGCGTCTGGCGAATATTAACTTCGTTTTCTACGGTGTCCAAGTTTTCGCAAACTGGATATGAGTCCTTCGGGGACTCACCGCGCACGTTGTGTGTACACGCGCGGGTTAATCATGCGCTCGTGATCTGCCCCCCCGCGTATGTACGCGGCGTAATTGGGTTAACAATAACACCGCGCGGTACATGCGCGTCTACCGCGCTCGTCAATAACGCGATAATTATGATGGACGATTTGTATTACAGCCAGTGGCAGAGCAGTTTTCCCCCCGTTCGTTTCGAATTTCGCTTCGTGTCAACGTACGCTGTAACCGACGACGCGAAGGGCAAGCGGCGGGGGGCTGTCGAGCCCGTAGGGTTTCCAGGCCCAGAGCTTTCACTCCCGCGCGTCGAGGATCAATATTCGCCAACAGCCCTCCGAAACCGTGTGTGAATCTAACTTCCTCTCTCTCGCTCCCTCTTTCTCTCTCTCTCTCTCTCTCTTTCCCCCCTCCCCCCTCTGTGCTCTCTGTATATAGCGCTGAATTCGATATTTATCGCGGTCTTTCCTCCTTCCGGTAAATCTTCGCTCCGTCTGATGTTTGTCCCTCCCACTGAAACAGCTGTGCCCCACTGAATACTGCTCGTTCTCGAAATTTTATTCCTCCGACAATTTCTCTTTCGAGTCGAAAGAGGCTTCGGCTGTTTGTATACGATTGTCCCTCTCTTTCCTCTCCCATCCCTCTTTCTCTCTCTCCCTTTCTCCTATTCGTCTTGAATCGGCACTCTTGCGTCGATTGACTGAAATTCTCGTTCACCAAGGAGCTTCCTCCGAGGTTAAGGGGTTGAGAGCGGCAGAGAGGGTGCGGAATTGTGCGCGGAATCTGCCGTTCCCGTTCACCGAGCTCACTTCAGATTTTCATTCATACAAATGTCAACGTAACATCCCGCGGCAAAATGAGATTGGCCGGTCGCCTGATTTTCCAGTCGTCGCGATCGCGAAAGAAATAACATCGCTCGACAATCTTCTGCTTCTTTTTTTTTCCCACGGGCTGTTTATCGTTCGCTCACCCTCTCTCGTTAAATCGGATATGCGCAACGGGTCTGACCCCGCTCCAGTAAATCCACGACGCCGGCGTGTTTTGCGTCGAGAAAGTTTCTCTCAAGATTGGAGCTCCCGGAGGGGACTTTTTCCGAACGTTGTCGCCGCGTGTATTATTATTGCGATTAAATAATAAAGCGCGATATTTTGTGCTAAGCGATCCTGTCGCCGCTATTCGGACAAGCAAATCGTGATAGATACATTCGAATAATACGACGCATTTACGGGAAAGAAAATAGTTATTACTTCGCATTGTCAATCGATAATTACTTTTGCTGTCGAGTTATCAATTTCAGATTATATCACGTATAATTGGACGTTTAATTTAAAAAAGAGATACACGCGCTACGTTAAATTGTGGTTACCTTATATCTTATATCATTTGCTATTCTAATGGCAATAAAATTCCGCGTATAACGGTATCATTATGAAAATTAAATTAATCGAAAAATTGATGTTAATGAGCACATTTTTATTCATAGCTTCAATTGTATCGTAATTAATTTATACTCGTCTTGGAATATTTTAGAACTCATTCGTGCTTTATCTCGCGATAATATCGGTACCGATGCCCTATTTCACGAAAATAGAAATATTTTAACGTAATGAATAATTATATAGTTATACGTATCTGGGAATTATCGAACCACCATTCCCTTCTCTGGCTATTAATACTGTCTAACGAAAACGTGAGATACGAATCCGCAGCGATTAATAAGTGGAGTAAAGGGAGAAAAATAATAATAATTTAATCACATTTTCGCCATCGTGCTGAAAAAGAAGAAAAACGCGTTGTGTTCTTTCACTTTTTTGCCCGATATCGATTACTCGAAAATAAGGTTGTAAGGATGCAAATGAGGTGGATCAATGGATAGATAGGTGACACTTCTAGGGGTAGAAAAAGTGGTTGGGGAGGGTCGGCATCCCCCCTGCGGGAAAAGAATCAAGGAGCTTTTTCATCGGGATCGGAGACACGGGAGGGGGAATCCTATTTTCCGTGCGTTCGAGATGTTCATTACGTTTATCCTGAAATTAAATACGTGACGTCAGTGCTTGTGCTATAAAGCACAGCCCAGATACCGTCGCTGGGACCGTCCCTCGTAGACGTCAAATTTAAATTAACGCGCACGCCTATTTAATATTTTCTAACGTTTTTGGGTAGAAAAGTTCTAAATAAACATCGCTAAATAAATACGAAGGGTAAACTGCACTACTACGTAAACTGGAGACGGGATACTTTCGAATAATTTCCGATTTTACTCCCAATTTTACTTAGATGGTTTCTCGTCCCGCGTCGACTTTGAGGGTAAAGAAGTAGCGGGGTTAAAACGTGGAAGCACAATTGCTCACGGACGCGTGCAACCCTGAAATTCCGAGTTTGCGATAAATGGCGCGATGGCTGTGTCTGTATACGCCCGTACACGCACTCTAACACACGCGATATCCTGCATAGGTGATTAAGCACAGCTTAATAACAGTCGCTCGTTACATCGATCGCGCGACCGCCCGTCGGAAAAATCGTTAGATAGAACCGGCAAGAAGTGCGCGCTCCAGAGGCAATCACCAACTGGATAGCGGTTACCTTCAAGTACAGGTATCCCCTGTCCGATACGGACTGTAATTCGCGACACGGGTCGATAACGCGGAATTCTTTGGACCGAAGGCGAAATAGGTGCCGTAAAATGTTTCCTCCCTACATGCACACATCTCCGCCTCCCGTATCACACGCACTCTCACAAATTCGTCTCTCCCGAGTCCTTTTTGTGTCAAGTCCGATCCGATAGCCCCGCGGGCCGTCCACCCTCGGCGATCGGCCGATACCCGATATCGTAAAGGATCGTTGAAGCCTTCGAAATCGCGTCGTTCGGAAAATTTGCCACGTAAATCGGAGATTTGCGAGAGCAGCTGCTCTCTTTCTTTTCTTCCTTTACAATGGTGCGCGTCCGTAACTATAGTGGACGTGACGATGCGACGTGAACTCGTAACGCTTGTGTACACGCGCGCGTACAGATCACGAGTGCCCTGATTTTACCTGTTCAAAAAAAGAATATCGGAAAATATACCGTAAAAGTTGCCTTTTATTTCTACGTCCTACGTATCTGTCGTCGCGGCAAGAATGTAAAATGTCCAACGCGAGAGAGAGAAAGAGAGAGAGGTAGCCTTCTCTCCGCTCGCCGCCGGTGGCGGTAGTATTGATCCGCCGAGTGAAAACCGCGGCATTCGAATTTCCGAATCGGGTCGACGTCTAACAATAATTTTCGAGAGAGTATTTCGAAGTCGACGACGGGGTCACGAGAGACAACCGGGTATATCAACGGGGTCACGAATTTTCGAGGATCGTAATTCATGGTGGAAAGCAACGATTGTCGAAAAGTTTTCGGTAAAATTGCTATGCTCGATGTATAGATAGGTCTCGTCCTTTCAGTCGTGTCGAACAAAGTGTTAAATTAATTCGTTATCGATATCAGGTCGAATATATAGGTAAGAGTCGAGCAACACTTGTATGTATGCGTGCGTGTGTATATGTTTGTGTGTACTACGTGCGCGAAGGGAGGACTGATCGTCGTTTTATTTAGTGACGGAATATCGAATTTAACGGCGGCCTCCACGAGCGTAGACGAGAGAGAGAGAGTCGATCAAGCTGTGCTTCGTAATTAGTCGAGCTTCGTCGTAAATGAAGCATATACACCCTATATATGCCGCCGCTTCCTTAAAGGCATCCCCGGAGACGGCACGGACTCGAATCGAATTTGCTCGACTTTTTCTTGCGTTTAAAGGTAATTTCGAGAGAGCGAGTCCTTCGTGTAATTCCTTTACTATAAATCAATATTGGACCCCGCGTGTCCAGAAAAGAAACTCACCGTGATGTTCATTTCTGTGCGTTCGCTATTAAATTATACGATCGAAAACGTTTGGGAGACTCGGTACTTAAACTTTCTTTAATTCTTTAGCGCAAGACCTTTCGCGATATTGAATGCATGCGTTATTGCCTTCAACCGTATTTGCCTTCGTCGATTTGGATAGCTACATTATTCGTACGTACGATTATTCGCGAAAACGAGGCTTCGGTTAGGTTTCTCGACGATTTTTCGGGAAACGTATGAGACGTCGCGTTTGAGTCATCAAGACGCCGGAAACGTGGAAACCGCGAAATATTTGTCCAATTATTCACCGTGGCGTGCAAATGAGCGAAGAGCGAGTAAATATATTGTTTGCGCAACGTGCATTTGTACAGGTGTTGTCGACACGTGTCTCTCTATCTCTCTTTCTACACTAGTGCGTTGTTTGCTTGTTAGAACAGGCGCGGAGAACGGGCGTAACTGCAATGCACATGAAGGGTGGAAAAAAAAAGGCGAAAGGTGAAGGGCATCGCTCACGACGCGACGCAGCGTCGAAGCAGCTGTCTCATACTCGTCTTCCCGTGCGACGCGATTGCCGCTAGTCGATACAGCCCTAGTTAAAATCCTCATCCCGCAGCTGTGCATTCGGTATAGCCTCACGCGAAGTATAAATCCGGAAAACTTCTGCGGGACCGGGGCTTCCGCGAAATTACCGAATATATTTTGTCGCACCGCGGCGATGGTCGAAGCCGCGGAAGGAGAAAGCACGCGGGGAAACTTTTCCCGGCAACGAGGACAAAACGGTCTCGGGACCAGGGCTGGTGGCGGTTCCGAGATCCTGAAATCCCGGGATTGAGGAAGCCGTTCATGTATCCCGCATAGAAACAAGTGGAAAGTTTCGCGTCGCTAGCCGAACAATCCCGCCGCCGCGCCACGCGTCACCTGCCCGGTTTGTCCTTGTTCTAAGGTCCGGATTAATCGGGATAATACCGTTTAATAAACAAAGTACCGAGGAAGACAGAAAGTGGTAAAATTTAATACTTCCAAAGTTCCCGGCACACCGTATTTACACTAAACGTTCTTACGGTTGGAGAGTGTTCTTAGAAAATTGTCGTTGAATACAAAGTTAATTCCAAGCATAACAGCATTATATAATGTACTAACAGTCATTGAACAAAATTCATTTATAAATTTTTAATAATTTTAGAAATGACAAATTTATTTATTAATTTTCAATAATTCAGAAATACCACAAAGAACCCTGCTCTAATATAACCAGGGATAAAATAGAATTCTTACATTTCAAAAGAATTAAAACGATTTCCTTTCTTCCCAGCCTGTCAAATTTCGCCAGAATGTAAAGCGCTTTATTGAACCAAGAAACGTTTCCTCAGCGTATTTTCACGGGTCATATACGAGCCCGGAGTGGAAGCATCATTGTGAGCGCTCGCGGCCAATCGAGCGACCGGAACTCCGAGATAAGCGCGTGCCCGTCGCTTCGTTTCGAGCAGCAGTTTCATTAGTTAGCACAACAGGGTCATTCCCGCTTCCGTATGCGCTTCCGGGCGGTAAAGAGCCCCGTCTGTGCGCCTCTCCGATGAAATCTCCGCGCGGTGACACGTCGCGTCGCGTCGCGTCACGCGGCGCCTGAGGAACGGCCGCATATAGAGGCATTCACGTCCGTTGCAGTCAATGCGAGAAACCAGGCCGCACATACTGACCGGCTTCCACTTCCGTTTGGAAAACTCCGTGAATGGCCGGCTGACTCGGTACGGAAGCCATATAGAAGAGCCGTCATTTACCAATCGGTATCATCGATTAATTCTTGCGTCAAAAGGCAGAAGCGATGTATTGCGCGTGACTACTTTGTCAGCACGGTTCTTCGTTGAAAACGCAAGCTTGGATATGTATATATATATTCGCGGATATACATCCGAGGAGATCAATGTACTCTCAATTGGCATAGCGATCGCGAAACTCTTAACTCTTTAAATGCTTCGAATCCGTGTACAATTAAATTTTATTAAGCTTGTGGAAGTATAGAGTACGAGCTCGTAATAACGAGGTTCGTGTACTACGAGAGCGTGTGTCTCGGTGTGGGTCGACTTCCGGTCGGTGGTTTATGACTGCTCGTCTGATACGGGAGTAACGGCGAAAACTATTATCAAGTGGAGTTATGAATTAATCTCTCGGACAAGCGCGGCGTAGGCATTGTAAAGTTTGTTTTAAAGCGAGAATCCCTGATGAGAGAAGCTTCGTGCTCGCGACTGCAGATAATTGGCATAATCAAGTGTTGATATTTTATCGCGTCTCGGGCTTTATTAAAATTTGAACGTCGCAGCGTCGGCAGCTTTGCGCGCGACCGACCGGCGGCGGCGGAATTTGTAGATTTAACATTGTGTCTAAAACGTATACAACCCGGTTCATTAAACCGCGCACGCGCGGTTACCCGGTAAGCTAACAATAAGGTCGAAAGAAGGTTACCCGACGGCTCGAGTGCGCTGCAAGACACTAAACAACGCACCCAGGTAGCGCTAATTGGAGCGCTAAATTAAATTAAAACCGGCGACAGGATTTCGTGCCTTCGGGATATTTCGAAAGCTCGAGTAGCGGCAACGATCGTAACAGCTCAATGTCGTCAGATTAGGTAGATAGAACGGACTAATCCAGTTCACACGTCGTATTGTCGCATAACAATTCCGTCGCAATTCAGTTAAACGGGGTAATAAAGAGCGATGCTCGTAAGAGATTTTTGAAGAGCGGAAAAAGAGGAATCAACGTGTTGTTTGCCCTACGCTCTCATTAAAGATCGAAATTTGAACGCGTTTTTTTTTTCGGGAGAATTATCAAGGAATCTGAAATATCTGCCGGGACTATATGAGAGGAGCACGACATTCTCGAGATTCACCCTCCCTCGCATTGTATCTCGACGCAAGAACTTTCTTTTGAAAATGCTCCTTGGAGTGTTTCCCCTTTCCCTTTGTTCTTCTCGAGGATCCTCGTCTCGCCGCGCCTCAAGCCGGGGAAAAACTTTTCCCTTTATAAAATAGTGATTTAAACTTTAGCCCCCGGCGCGAGGGGGACAATTTTTCCCCTCGGTGCCTCCAGCCCGAAGATTAGCCGGTAGCCTTTATCGCAATTAGAAAAAATCGATTTCATCGGGGACTCGCCGCCACCGGGGAAAAGGGATGATCCCTGATTTGCATTCTCGGCTGCAATCTCCGATCGCGACAGTTGCTTCTAAAGTCATTTTAAAATCGTAAAGCCAAAAAAATGTGTGTATGTGATAAGAGAGCCAATTCTTTACGCTTAAGGTTTCGCATTTGCATTTAAATCCGCCGAATGCCCGACAAATAAAGAGTATTCAAAAAGCTACTGGAAATATCTTTTTGAACGAACCGTTTCGCGCGGCTCGTGCTGAAAGCCATTTATTATGGAAACTATTTTAACGGCAAATTAACGAGAGGGGCGATTATTTGAACGAAAGTATATTTTTTTTCTTAGCGAATATTTTTTCGCGCGTTCCAATTATTTCGCGTGAGTCGTAAAATTCGGCTCGTCCGCCCGCGATGCATTTAAATTAAATTCTAAATTGGATATTATGCCGCGTTTCCCGTATGCGGCGGGGAAACTCAGCGCGAAGGCGCTCGTGTTTCAAACGGGACGGACGAAAACGGAGATGCATTAATCACGAATTAATTATCACGCGTGCGGCCCCGCAGCTACGTGAAAGTTTTAATTGACCTTTTTCACCGCCCATAGAAATAAGGAGAGGGTTAGGGGGGAGTGGGAGAAATGAGAGTGCGAGAGAGTATACACTTTACGCGCATTATAACCGACGCACGCGGTATAACATGCGACTCTTTCAGCAAGGCGAAACGTTTTATTTTCGCATGTCATCGGCACTTTTGCGCAAAGGGTATATAACATATTCATCCCGGCGCGGCCGAGCGCGATGTATGGCGCGCAATTAATTTTATCAGTGACCCACAAGGTCGTCCACGGCGCGTGGCGCGGCGATAAACGCACTTCTAAACTATACAGAACAACTGCGTATAGCTCGTATCTTTGTGGCGCCCGAGTTCATCTGTGAGCGAATTACTAATGTGAGGTAGAAGCGGCGACGGGCGCAATGTGCCGCGCCGCGCGGCGAGCCAACGAGTATATACACATACCCCCGCCGACCCCGGCCACCTCGATTCCTGATTATTCCACAATTTAGCTACGATCACGACACACGCGAGCCGAATTCACCCGTAGGTATTCCCGTAAGACACATGTAGACCCGGGCGTACCCAACCCGCCGAGGAGGCGTCTCACACGTGAGATCGTATTACGCGTACATATGACATATTATTGGATTAGTTATCGTACGTCTCATCATGATTACACGGATAGCTTCAAACGGAATGTATAATAGATCAAGATTTCGCGATGGCGAAAATTCAATATTTGTTCATTATTCTCGGTGGTGCAGGCTAACGAATACCGATCGCGCGAGCCCTGCAGACCTCGCTGTTATTGATAACGGTGCGCGTTGTTCAATATTTGAACCTATTTAGGGGTATTTTCGGGTGTAAAGCCGTAACGGCGTAAATGCCTTTCTGTGAGCGCGGCGTGAAACCCTTTAGCGGTGCTTGTTCGGGGAACGTCGTGGGTTGTCGTTGTATCCTATCCATAAACATCATTAATTAATTTCCCGCCGCTAATGAGAACGGGATTAAAGCGGGCTTTCGCCACGGTGGTTTGGGTTGGTGGTGATGTTAAAACTTTCAAATGGTCCAGCATGACAAAGTGGTTGATCCACTTGGCCGATGTGTCACGGGTCGGTACCGATATCTCTGTGCACGACTGAATATTCTACGTTCTTGCAATTAATTCAATCAATGCATTCGCGACGCGGATCGGTGCAGCTGCCAAATTTCCATCCGCGTGTTGTCGATATACCGAAGGTCGTTTGCATGTCGATTCGTTCTATCTGCACGGGAGGGAGGAATAACCGTGATTGCAATATTTTCCTAACAAATATTATTTTGCAGTTATCGCGACCATGGAAAATATCGACAGATAGATTTTCGCCGGGCAAAAGGTAGCGATAACGGGCGAACGGTTAATTTAAAATCGTTTGGCAGATTTAAGTTATGTCGGAATTGATTGCGACCTGCGGTCAAATCGCAATATATTCGAGCCATAAAGCAATTTCATCGGGGGAATAAAGGGTCCGCCGGAAGAGCGTGCAATTAAAACATTAATTATATGGCAGTCACATTTTCTCGGCGGCGGTTATTTGTACGGGATGGAATGCGGGAATCGGGAAGAAAAACGGAGGGAAACCCGGGCGTCGGAAAGCCGGCGCGAAGAACGGGACGCGGAGAATCGATCTGCTTTTGAGACCGTTAATCCGTTTGCCTTCGCGCAGGAAGGAAGGAAGCCTGAAACTTGCGGCCTTGAATTCCTAAACTGTCCGACGAAGCCTGAATTCCAAATTGGCGAGGAGAGTCGATGAGTCCTGCAAGATGGATGAAGCATAATAATTCGCTATCATAATCGTGGCTTACTTATCAAATCTCGTCGGAAAACCTCGTTACTTCGCAGGAAAAGCATTTACATCGATATTAGTATTAAAATGAAAAAAATTGTGATCTCTTGGAGCAACAAACGAGTCCAACGAACACATAACTGACATCAGAGGTTTAACTCTCCACGCGAT
Source organism: Wasmannia auropunctata (assembly GCF_000956235.1). NCBI lineage: Eukaryota > Metazoa > Arthropoda > Insecta > Hymenoptera > Formicidae > Wasmannia > Wasmannia auropunctata. Next base: position 860,529 of record NW_012026829.1, read on the forward strand.
CTCACTTTAACCTTCTCGATTCTTCCGCGAAAGTCTGTTTACCTCAGATTACCTCAACTCGCGGATCGAGAATTCAACAAGTACGCGATACTTCGAAACTAAGAAAGGAGCACAATTCGTGGAATTTTAATGCCTCCGCGGCAGATTGATCGCGAGACCTTGCGAGGTGACCGAATTATTTCCGCGTGTCGGAGAAACGGACTGACCGTGCCGGTCGCGCGGGTAGGGAATAAGTTCGTTCGTTGAGCTTACTTGGCCCCCCGATCGATGCCGACTGTCTACTAGCTGGAATTGTCTAGCTGTGTGCGCACGTATGTATATATATACGCGACGGTTCCGAACGCGGCCAGTCCATTACTCTGTCCCCTGGTGTTTCGGAATGACCAACCAACGGAACAACTAGTTTTCATCCCTCTGTGCCATCCGCCATTCCTTGGCCCCGTCGTTCCGCACCGGCAAGCGAGAGAAGCGCGCGGTTGCGGCTGGTTTGAGGTCTTGCCCCGTCGAACCAGCGATACGGTATTCGGTATCTTTCCGGCGGCTCGCGAAATATCGATTCTCGTTAGGCGACGGATACAATTATTAATAAACCTTGCTTTCCTGGAAAAGAATGGCGGTATTGAGTACACCTCCTGCTCGCGGTATAGGATATCTGAGGAGTTAAAACGTTGAATGCGACTTCGCAGCACCGCAGTTTCGCGGCTAGTGAACCGATTAACGGCGTCGCGACCGGCCGACATACATAATGGCCTTTCAAACTCTTTCAAAGAAACTCGAGAGAATCGAAAACTTTATATTCACTTTAGGCCCCCGAGAGAGAAGGGGGGGAATAGCGTTTTCCGCAACTTCCGGCGATATAATACCAATCTCAAAGTTCGCCGTGTCCGAAATCACGAGGTACCTTAATCCAGCTAATCGATTTCGCAAGTGGCGCAGACGCGCGCTCGCCGGCAAGGCGGATTAACGTTGAAACGCGAAGGGCGGCCGAGGCCCGAGACCGTTGACCTTTGCTTCGGCACGCGAAACCGAACCCTTTCTCTTCGGCCAGCTCCACCGTAATGGTGGATCATTTTTCGAAAATCTCCAGGGCAGGCTCATGTTGACTCTGCACGAGGCGATCAATTAACGCCCGATCGAACTCGGGTTCGCGAAGTTTCGAGTAACGAGCTGTGACGCAAAGATATTTCCTGGTAGCTGAACTTTAGTTCTGAAACCACACGGCTACACAGTAAATGATATTCACCCCAGTTCTTTAGTCAACGGCTATAACGATTCCAGAACGAGGGGAGGAGCACGAGAGAAGGAGAGAGAAGGAGGGACTTGTTATGATCAGCTCGTCAAGATGCGGAAGCAAGGATAAAAACGCGCTCCCTGATAAAACCTAAACGAGTCCTCGTTCGCTAATGTCACGCCGGGTGACTCTAGAATTCTCTTATCTCCTGCCGCGCGTCCTCTTTTTTTTTAATTTAACCAACGAGTAATCGTCAATGCGTTGCGAATGCATCGGTGCGCTCGTGCGTTTGTTTCCGACTTCCGTCCGAAATTGATGCGAGGTCGTAAAGATGCCCTTCTTCGGGACGATAAATTTATAGACTTTACGATCGCGCGCGATGGTGGGCGACATTCGCATTCAGTTGTCTGTACGTGCTCGTGCCGAATTAGTGGCTCGATTGCCCCTTGTACCCGGTACAACCCCCTCCCCCCTGCTCTCCCATGTGCCCGGGAGAGATGCCACAGACGGGATATTCAAATGGAGAGATTACAGCGCGGCCCTGAATATCCATGAAGCGCAATAATGTTGGCGCTGTTATCTTGCCTCGCAATCGTGCTTTTTCGTCTCTCCGTCTCTGCCTCAAGTTCCCGGCGAAATATTCCGCTTGTAGCGATTAAATTTACCGGTTCATCGGAAACGAGAAAGGTAGAGACAGGGGAGAAGATAAAAGAAGTTATTATCAGTCTATGGCGAGCGCGCGCGCGCTCTCGCTCTCTCTCTCTCTCTCTGTCTCTAAAGTCGTTACAATAACATGAATGCAAAATTCACAAGAGAATATTATTAAATAACCCAGAGAGGAAAGAAAAGAGGACGCGGCAGTGCCATACTATGAATGAGGAGGACGTAAGAAAAATCGCGGAACGCATACACGAAAATGTACTACAGTTATCATTTAAATGGAACGTAATGTAATATTCTTATAAAGCTATCGCTAGCTAAGTTAAAAGAGGGAATTGTACATCTCAAAAGTCTGATTCTGAATGGTTAAAGCGTCGGGGGTCGTGAATATTACATAAACGCGGAGCTCGCCAAAATAGCAATAAGAAACAAGTTCGGTGAGGTATTACGGTATAAGCCAAGGCTATATCAGACGTTTGTATTCTCTTTGTGACAGTTGTTACCCTTCTTCTTCTTCTTCTTCTTCTTCTTTTTTTCTCGCGAGCATATTTGTCATCATTATCACGCGACGGGGTCGATCAGGCCTCTAACGAACGACGTCTTTACCGTGGACGGTCGATTCAATACTACCCTTTCTTATCCCCGATAGGTAAGGCAATGAGCACGACGACCCTGGAAGGAACGCGCTAATCCTTGGATTCCGTTTAATCTGGATTCCGATCTCCAGCAGCCTCATAGCTCAGACACGCCGATGAACGAAGGAAAAAAATATTGGCTATACAACCGGCAGAATTACTTGAGAAGTAATTCTTGAATAACAACAGAGTATAATGGACAAAAGGAACGAGCGAATGTGGCGTGCATCTATTTGCCTCGTTGCAAGTGCCTTTACGTAGGTCTTTATATGACCGTAATCAGACTTCTAAGCAAATATAAAGTAATCAGACTTCTATAGGCAAATATATAGTAATTTATACAAGTACTTGAGAATTCTTGAATAACAACATAGTATATAATGAACAAAAAGAACGAGCACACGTTGCGTACACCTATGTATTTGGCTCGTTGCAAGCGTCTTTATGTCTTTATATAACCGTAATCAGACTTCTAGGCAATATACAAAGTAATTTATATAGGTAATCTTTGCCATCGGATTTACCTCAATATTCTGAAGTATGTATTTAGTCACCGTAATATTGATAACTCGACCGTCGTGGGCGATATCGTATTTGCGGTGGAGTCTTGCCGCAATTTGCGAACACAGTCTACGCGATATTTGAGAAAATTTCAAATAACGAGAATAAGCTTCTACGGTTGAGGGGGCAACCGAGCTCCTTTTCCCCCGTGAGTCGGTCGGCGGGAACGGCTACAAAAGCGGGGAAAAACAGGAAATCGTATATATCTTCAATATTTATTTTCGCGAAAACCGCGCAGGGACGAAAGATATTTTCAGTGGGAAAATAGCGTGAATATACATATATACATGTACATGCAAATATAAGTTTGTACAGTTTTATTTAAATTGTACAAACGTACGTTATTAAAACATTTGGGTTAAACTGGAGTGTGTCAGTCCCGTTTATACACCATTCCCCAGGTCGCTCTAAGGGATTAAACGAAACGTTCTTGCGCATTAAAGCCACGTTCGATCCGCAATTTATTAGCTGTATTCACATATCCATCGTCTAGGAGAGACGCATGAAGAAGATCGATGGTTCCCCGTCGGAAGAGATTGGATTTTTTTTCTATACGCGGAATACGGATCGTTTCGCGGCATCGTTCATCTTGAGACTATAGACCGTGGCGTATTGTTGTATACGAAAGCAAGGCGGACGTAGTATCGACACGGTATCGACATTAATCGATATTCTCCAATTTCTTTAATTAATATCACAGCGAGATAATAAATTTCCAATTGAATTTTACGATTCAATTGCTTGATTTGTATTAAATACACAGCTCGTAAACTGAGAACAGAGCAAGGGGAGCGGGAACGAGAGGGCGGGAAATAATAATGAGCTCCATAGAATAGGGAATGATAAATGGTGTAATTGTTTTGTAATTTCGTTAACCGGTCGAGACGTAATGTAGCAGCAGATATTATCACCGCATTACGTTGTGCGTGTTTACTCGTTACATTATTTTCGTTACTAAATCATTTTCCTCCGCGTCCGCGCCCGTGAACGCCAAATTATTAATTATAAAGACATCGAATGTAATAGCTGCAGTAATCGTCACAGCCGCCCCCGCCAATTAATCCCGCATCACAACTGGTTAAGTTCGCAAATAGAATTTTGTAACCGATGTAACTCACTTAAACCGCGTCCGACCCGTCCCGCGGACTTGCGAGAATTCGAGAGAGAGTGGTGTCTACATAGTTTCATTACGTGCGAAAGCTCTCGGGGTCCTGTATATATATGTGTGTGTGTGTGTATTTCCTTGAGTTATTTCGCAAAACTTCCAACAACGCCGAGTGTCACTTGCCCGTATGCACAAAGGATGGCATGCGGCCTCTTTGCAACTCGCCGCGGCGTGTACATGTACAAAGGTAAAATAGGCATAAAGATGATAAAGTATCTATATACAAATATAGGTGTACCGTATAAAGCTGTAAAATATTCTCGCCTCCCTGCCTTTTTACACGGACTCTCCTCCGCTGCGAAAAGAAATTGCCAGACGTGACTCAGAACTGAAATTGCGCTCCGCAGTTGCACTGCTTGACTTCAAAATTTCAAAGAGCGTACCCGCGCTCCGCGGGTGCGGAATGTATCACCTTCCGGTCGCCGCGAAATAAACATTGGATGGCGAAGTAAAAGACGGATGCGAGATATAGAAAAAAGAAGTAACGATATGTATCGTTTTTTTTCCCTTCTCCATGGCGCGCGGAAAATTGGGAAAAATTTCGTCCGAGACCGTGTGGCTACGCAGGGGACGTACGACGCGATTTATCGTCGAAAGCGCAGAGGTCAGAGGAGGAGGGAAGGTGAGGAGGGCAACGGAACACGTCTAAGCGGGAGCACCATAGAGTTGCTCCCTCGCGTGCTATAGATCACCGGCTCGCTAAGATTACAGCCATACGTAAGCTCCTCGACAAGCTGTACAATTTTCTGACGTGCGCGGTTAGGTGCGATCTAGCGACGTTTTACTTTGACGACCGCTATACACGGCGGATATGCGCCACGTGAGATTGTCAGACGATGCGAAACGCGCGCGCAAAGGCAGTTATGTGTGCCTTAACGGTACACACGATCAAACGTGTATGCTAAATCAATACACGATGATGATATGCTTTACCTTGTGTGTCCGTCCGACAGAGAGATCCAATCGCACAATAAAAGATATAATATCGCGATAACGCTCAAATTACACGGTATATAAATGCGAGTGGTAAAATGCAACATTAAACATTTAACGGAGACACATGTTTAATTTTAGCCGAAGTGACCGTGAGAAATTTTTAACGAGATATATAAGTACACAATAACGAAAAAAATCGTGAAAATCTCTCTCTTCGGCGTGATGCGTTAGCAACAGTTCCTCGCGTGTGTCTGCATCGAGAATTTTAGCTTGCTTGGAACCGCGATAAATTATCAGGAGAATCAGGAGAGGGAAGTGGGGGATACGTACAGGTAGCGTTGAGGTCGGCAGATCGCGCGTGATCGATGGCTGACGCACATCGGCGCGATTTAAATTGTTCCGAACGATACACCTCGCGTTCGCAAACGGCGAGCTCCGAATATTGTCGCGCACGTAAATCGAGCAAATAATGCCGGCGCCACGTTGCGGGACTGTCTTATTATCGCGACGCAACGGACGCGATACATCTATCGTTCTCTCGCGAGACAGATACGTCAGTCGGATAAGCGCGCGGCTGGAGGTGGAACAGTCGCGATTGAATTTCTCTCTAAGCTAAATATCGGCAGGACGACTGCATTTCGCATTTCCATCCGCTCGCGTGGCAATACAGAAACAAAAATTACAGATACGATCGTGGAATTGTAAGCGCAAAATAACAATTACACGTCCGAGTGTTATAAATTGAATCGCGTGGCGTAGGAAAACGACGGCGTTTGACGTTGACGGTAGATATTTTTGATTTTTAAAAATTTAGTTTGCAACGTTTTTGACTGTTTTATTTTTGTTAAAGCAGCGCGTTTTTTAGCGCGTAATATCAAGAATCGCAAAGAGTGCAATACGAAACAATACGAATGTGCATATGGCATTGCACGAGCGCCATGCCGCCGCGGGCCTCGGCGTAACACACGTCGAGGGGATATTTTCGAGGCTGCAGAAATAAAAACGGCTGGACCGAAAACGTGCGTTTTTAATTTTCGCTTTTCCACGTCGTTTATCGTCAACCGTCGGGTATCGTCGCGATTTCTTCCACCGTCAACCGCGGTATCAGCCCTGTCGCGTCATTAGACGATAGCGCGGTAACGTCGTTAGAACGATATCGCGACGCGGGGCGTGAGGATAAAAAGAGCACGGCGTCCAAACCGCCGCTCGAATCGCTAATACGTCCTCGCTCTCGTTGTTTTTTCCCTCCCTCGTTGTTCGATAAAAGACGCTCGAGTTCGTGGACGCGCGGTTCCATCATTTTCCGAGGAAAGACGATAACAGGGTCTGTCTACGTCGCGCGTCTTCTCGTTTTTCATGCGTTTTCAACCGGCGGAGAATGATTAATCATCGCCTAATATCAGTGTCAACCTCACGGATTAGCCTCGCGGGCTCCCGTCCGATCTGTCTTTTTTTTTTTCATGCAGATTTCATACGTTTGCTCGCGAACCGGGATTTTTATATAGGGACATCCCGGAGACACGATTATTAAAGCAGAAATTCTATTGTCGAACGTGCCTATTGTTACCGAAAACGAGCATTCATAAGTACGGAATATGTGAAAAAAACCCAGCGCTGTTTTAGTAGACAGTAATTTCAGAAAATTATTTTTATATCATTAAGCAGCAATGCAAATCAATCTTCTCTCGCCAATTAATTAAGGTAAATTAATGAATTATACTTAAGATTATATCTTTTTAAGTGAAAAAAATTCTCTCTTAAATAATCAACAAGTTTCGCGAGCCGATACTGTCTTCAGACTCTAAACTTTCATGAAATAATCACCGTTATCTTTCTCCATTCATTATCCGTTCTCGTAGTGCATTAGCTAATAGCACAGCACGGTGCCTGTCGGATCGGCGCCTAACAGCGTTAGAGGTAATTGAAAAGTGATAGAATCGTACCGATAGTAGTATTACTAGCTCGCGCTTGCTCCAGATAGGAGTAGGCACTTTCGTTGCTACCGCTCCTCGCTCGGCGATGCACATCAGTATTAGCTCGCGCAGCTTTCACCGTCGTCCGCGCGCGAGCGCCGACGAATCTCCCCCGGTCTCCTCGAGCGCAGTGCACATTGTATACCGAGCCTGTTGTGCTTTTGTGCGCAAATTTAATTTGTGCGTAATTGTTTTCGGTGGCATACGGCAAACGCATACTCGCAACGTGTAGTAACGGCGCGGAAAAAGAAAGACCGACGAGGCGAGAGGTCAACAATGCAATCTGTGGAGCTTTGCGCACGGTACTCCCAAACACAGCGTGACTCCGGTACCCTTTGATCTACCTTGAGTCATTTTCATATATTATTGTTTCCGAAAAACAATTCAGGTAACGCGCCCCAAAAAGATAAATGCATGACTAAAAATAACGGGGTATATCTTTGTTCAATTGAATTTCTCTTGAGTTATTCTAGAAGCTGAAAATTGTGTAACGAGAGCGCACGCGCCTTGTATCTCATCAGATCAGGATGTAATTTTAACTAAAAAAAAGGGGAAAAAAATCCTCTCTCAGATCTCACCGAGCTGTGCTCTATATTAAGCAAGTGATATTTTAATAAATTTAAATTTCGCTACAGCAGTGGCAAGAAAATGTTTCGTTATTTATAAAAATATATTTCGCAATATTTGTAGCGTCGAAATTTGAACACGCTATTAAAATTTTTGACATATTTCGTTCAGCTGCAGATACAGCGTTTTTCTTGCGCGTCTAAAAAAAAAATAAAGCAGATATATAGATTGAAATCAAATACCTTTTAGCACGGAATAATCAGATGAATGTTTCAATTTTGAAGCTCTATCGCGTGAGGTGTTATAAATTCCATTCAATTTTGCAAATTCCGGACGCGTTGGGTTTGAGGCCCGTAATACGCTCTCGCGCAATAAATTCACAATGGCGAGTTTCGTGGCTGAATACAAAATCAATGAAAACTTTTCAAATATCAGCGTATTTCTGTTACAGGCATGACGGGTGATGCGTTTATTCCGGCACGACGTACGGCGTTGAAATCTCGTCAATACACATCTTCTATCACCTGGTCCAATTCGGTCGGCCGCCGAATTATTAATTTATTGAACTCGGATGCATTATTATATCCGATAATTTATTGAGCTCAGCACTCCGGAAATTGTATCATAATATTTTATTACAGAGCAAGAGAGAGCGAGACAGAGAGAGGGAGAGGCAAAATAGAGGAAAAGCAGTTTATCCTTATTATAGCAAATGACATTAGCTACGTATATAAGGAGTTATGACACAAAATACAACCTCATAGTCGAAATTCATGACACCAAGGCGCCGGGATTTCCAAAAGATACGTAATGCCACAATCGTGCAATAAAAAAAAAACCGTGAATCAAATATAACTTTACGTTGACGAGGTAATTTACGGAATAGGAAACCGTATAAGGTTAAACGTTCCCGAATGGCTGTTGCGATAGCCGGATTTTCATTCGGAATAATACACAATCGGCAGTAATAAAATTACGATAATGAAATATTCGGACTAATGACGGCGGTTTCATGGCGACATGAATTCAACATTTGTCTGCCTGATTTGACAAAATCAACCAAGTTACGACGTGGTGCTTAGAACGCAGGGTAAATAGCGAGCAGTAAATAAAACGATATTGATTTTTGTAGGAACGTGTTGTTGCAGCCGGGCGCTGGAAATACAAAACATTTCCATGAGAAAAAAACAGCTACAGAGGTTCTCTTGGGATTTACGAATGCAAATTGAAAGATGAAATCACGCAGGTGCACCCTGGCGGAACGTTAAAAATTAAGGAAACGTCGCTTACAATTAGTTGCGGATGCGAATTAAAAGAAACGTTAGCTTCCTTCGAAGACAGGCCGTCTGAATCTTTAATGACTTGGTGTTGAGATAGATATTCGAATTTTGTTTTAATATTATTAAAAAGCGTTACGATCTAAATAGCGCCGTTATTATCGTAAAGATAAACTGCTGCAAATTAAACGTGTTGTACGCTATCAGTTTGTATGCTAATAGAAAAACGTGTGGAACATTTTCTGAAATAATATTGGGCAATTTCCTGGAGGCCGAAGCGTAGCTAAATCGATGACTCTGTGTGTGTATACGCTGTCAGTGTCTGCTTTTACAAAATTAGATAGCGTAAATATGGCGTCGTATAACGAGGAATTAAACGGGGGGGAATATGACGTCGCCGGATGGCGTGATCCGCGTGTCTTAAGTAAGTAAAGTACGGTCTTTAGCTCGCGGTGTCACGGAGCGAAATAAAGGGTCACCGTCGTCGACAACTAGATTATTCCGCGGTGAAAATGTTCCGCAAGGAGGGAAGGGAGGCAATTACGAAATATGCAGCGGCGAGCTTATCCTTCGTCGTTGGGGGGACTATAGTAAGAACTTTCCGGCGGCGCGGCGCGGTAGGGAAAGAGATCCGAGAAAATGGGCCACACGACTGTCACGATCGCTGACAATCCAACGATTCTCGCGAAGTCGCAAAAATAACGGTAAACTCGTGCCCGAGGCGCACGGGGCGCATTTATTCCTCTCTAGAAAACGTCAGGTTCGATCTCGGCGAAGTAGACCGCCAAGGCAGAAGTAGAATGCGACAGTGAGGAATTTTTCGAGTTGAGTATAATTGTTTAAAAATGGAAAATCGTAGAGTAACCTGGGAAATGGGTGTAAGTAGAGTGGAGTGGAAAAGTTTTAGAAGCAAGGAAAAAAAAGAACCTCTCGGGATGAGTTATTTCCTCGCAACTTCCAATGTCCCCGCAACAAATTATGTTCCTAACAGGCGCAATGATGTACCTCCGTCCCTACGTTCCTGGAAACGGAAACTTTATACACGCAAAAGGAGTCAAGACGCAATTTCAACGGCGCACGCCGTTTTCCTACGGACATTTCGCAATTATCGCTATTAAAGGGCACCACTTCGATCTCTCGATAAAACGAGCCGAGACTTCGTATCTGAGCGGATTGAATTTCGCCCGACTGACTGCCCTCGAATTATCTCGCGCGTGCAGATGAATTATCTCTCGTGAAAATAACCTGATTCGCCTGTGATCGTTCATCGACGACGCTCGTCGGAAGGATTTGAGTGTATATCTATTATACGCGAGAAATTTGCAATCTCGACAGCGAGCTACCGGCGGGCCGGGCTATCGCGCATGTATCTCGAGTTCGAAGTAACACGGCCTTAACGGTAAGGAAGACGGCTTTTTCGAAGACGGGTGGCAGACTCGAGCGATCGACTCGAGAGGAGAGCAGGGAGACTGCGCGGGGAGGAGATAAAGTGGGATGGCGATCGAGCGAAGTGTTGAAGAGTTGAACAAGAGACGGTAGAGTGGCGGCAGAGATCGGCCGCTGCAAGAAGAACCGATAAAAGAGAGAAAGAGATGGAGAGAGGGGGTGGGTGAAGATAGTCGATCGCTGAAGAAAAGATGGGGGAAAAGAAAAGGGGGCGGAGAAGACGGAGGGCGAGATGGACAGACGCATCGACGAACGGAAGAGAATAGGTGAGAGAAGTGCAGCAGGGGTGGGAGAGGAGTCAATGACTCGTGAACTTTTCGCATCGATTGCAAATATTTAAAGCACGAGGTCAGGGAGAAGTGACAGGCGATGCGAAATTCAATTTCGTATACGTTTCACTTTGACGCGTTCCTGACCGACGAGTCGAAGGACGGGATTGTTCGCACTTCGGGGAGACAACGGGAGATACTGGATATGTAATGTCGCGAGTGACCGCTCGCGACGTCGTCGTCGTCGTCGTCGTCGTCGCATATAGACGAGGAGCAGCGTTTAACGTCGCGCGAAGTTTGCAACTCAATTTTCATGGTGACGCCTACGTTCCCTCACCACTTTGTCGCGTCTTGATCGATAAGTGCTCGTGAATGCGAACGCAACGCAGACAATTCAGACACACATGCACACCGTGTGTTCGCGCTGTATCTCGATTCTCGGCACAATTACGGCCGTTATGCCTCGCTGTCTCACGGAGCGGAACCGTGAGCGTTCTCGCGCACGCGGTGATTCTGAACGGAAAAATTTCGACGATTCGGCTTAACATCGTTTCAGTATTATATGGCGGAATGTAGCGGGCCGGCAGTAATTAACCGTTCCGCTGAAATTGCATCGATTCGCTCTCCCGGGTCATCGGTTACGCATTAATGAACACGAATCGAACGCTTAAATGTCGTAATACCACGAGAAACGCTATTGAATTTTAATCACTGTTTGGCCGGGGAGGGTAGCTCATTTCTTTCGCGAAAAGCATGATGTCGTACGCCGCCGATTTTTAACGTGTCGAAGATAACACGACGCTATTCACGACGCCGCTAGCAAAACTGCTCCGCAATCTGCATCTATTATACTTGTCGCGATGTCACGATATCATACGTCGCATTACTTTGCTGCCCCTCCTACGATTTGCATGAAACATTAAGGGTGCATCGAAATACATCAAAGCCAGCACGACAAGCCTTCGGACACGCACGACCAGGCTTCGCCTGTGGTCACATTGGCGAATCTGAAAATGTGCCACAAGTATATTGACACGCGCTCGCTTTGGACATCAAATCAAAGATGTCCAAATGCTCAATGGCTTCTCCTTATTGAAGAAACCATTAGATAAATAATGAAAAGAGAAGAAGCTCCTAGCAAACCTCAAATTACAACCACAATATATTGCAGCAACAATATAGTATTTCTGCAATATAGCTGAAATGTTGCTGCAGCATTGCAGTTATAATGTGTTTGCTGGGACTAGATTTATGGGTTGCACATTGTCACTACATTGTCCTAGAATCTCCTTCCTAATATGAACCTTGAAGTCGATCAGGAGACCCAACTGTCTTACTAAGCGCTATTCCGTTCCAGCTTGTCGCTAGCAGTTCGTGTAATAGAGAGATCTCCCAGTTCGAGCAAACTGGCTGATACGTAATTGAGATCAACGATGTGAAAAGCCCAGGCGAACGACAAAAGGGAACGACCGAAAAAGGAAGGAGGTGAAGACATCAACGAGAATTCACGCGGAAATCGCGGTTATACTCTACTCACAAATTACAATTTAACTCGCCTCGTACGCCTCTGATTGGCGCTCCTAAGTTCGAGAAAATAGCGTGTCGCAGACTTCTTTCTCGCCTCGAAAGAAAGGCTTTGCGTCGGAATGAGGGCGAGTTTCCCCGAATTTGATAGAAATAACAAGCATTCTTTTTACGTTATGTTATATAAAGGTGCTCGTCTATTTGGCACTTGTTACGCAATTTGCGCATTATACGCGATTAAGATAAAATACAAGTAAAGTTCCAGAATGAGGTAATTAGCAGCTCGTTAAAAGGGACGGAGATTGAATTAGTTCGCAGCTTAATGGCATTTAATGTTGCAATTCGAGAAGTTATAAATTACATCGCGAGAAACCAGCGGCGGCGGTAATATTATATGATTCGTTTACACTTGCAGCTCTTCCTCTCCGCCCGAGAATTTGCGCCGTTATATATTCCAACATTTTTCTTATTGTTATAACAATAGATATATTGTGCGAATGATATTCTTGTGCGCGGACGTTTGCGGCACGGGGCGCCCGAAGGCGCGAGCATGACATTGACAAATGTATGGAGGCTCCATTGTGAAAACCTATTGTACACGCGCGCGGCAATAATCGGCCGCGGTACACCTCGTTTTGTTCTCTATCTCTGTCTCCTCCGGTTTTGTGACCGCGGGGTAAAACTGTCGGATGGATGACATAGGGAGGCTCGGGCGGGCGTGTATCGCAAATGTATCGCGTGCACGCAGGCCAGATAAAAGTCGCGGCGAGAGCCAAGAGGCGTGTCACGTTACTCGTACTCGAAAGCGTTACGTTTTGAATCCTCTTGCAATTGCAATTGCACCGAGGTTTAAACCTTTCTACAAGTTATATATCAAATGTCATGGCGACACACACACATACACACGGTTAAGCCGCTACAAAAGCTTTCCTTTCCAGTGTGTTTTCGCTTTATTAAATATCACGCTAACAATTATATATACAAATACCGACAGTTACAATTTAATTTAATCCTGCCAGAAGCAACTTGACTTTATGATCGGAATCTCACAAAAGGGTCGGCACAATGCCGAGAATATAAAATTATCACCATGGAAACTGTTTGGGCAAGCTGAAAAGTAAATCGTTTTCTTACCTTCGAAACGGGAAAAAGCGACGCTCTCGTTTCCTTTCTCTCTTTTCCGAGAAGGAGATTTAATACCTTATCAAACCAGGTACAATCATTGCCGAGATTCGTAGCACTTTACACATAGATAAAGTTTATAGGCCGTTTCTCCGAGCTTTCGTTTTCGTTGTCGATACTTAAGAGAGGTAGATTATTTAACGGGGAGGGGGCTACAGACGAACCAACTTTAACATTTATAATAATTGAACGTGGAAACTTTAACACGACGATTAAATAGTAATTGACAACATTCGTTTGGTCGTTAAGCGTCACCTTTTCTCTCTCTCTCTCTCTCTCTCTCTCTCTCTCTCTCTCTCTCTCTCTCTCTCTATCTCTCTCTTTTTAAACGGCTTTTGCGCCTATGTTTCCTCTATATCATCTTCATCAACGGCATACATATGTATATACACGTATACACATACATATATGTATGTATAGATTTATATAGATTTTTTTTATACGGCGATATATCTCTCAAACTTGGAACAAACGGTAAATTTTATATAATCACACTCCACACAAATTAGTATTATTATATATATATATATATATATTCAGAAGAGGATTATAATATTAATAGGACTTTTTTTTTCATTACTGATGATGACATTATCGTTAGATCAACACAGACCAGTTTGTAATCCATCGAGCAAGCGCTCTCGCGCGCTCGATTTTATCCTCTCTACACTCGATATGTCACGAGATATCACTCATTCCACACGGCGCTGGGCCCCCTACGTATGTATCCAACTGGAGTACTGGACTCGCATCCTCGATCCGCGAATTCCTCTCCTCTCCAGTTTCGCCGGTTCTTCCGTTTCGCGCAATTTTACGCTACACCGCACGTAAAATCCTCTCTCTTTCGCTCTTTTTTTTTCCGCGCAACACTGGTGTAGAACAATACCACTGAAACTTCAAAACACTCTTCTTGCAACTTGATTCTCGTGTGTCCAGATTTTCTTCGCGCACTCTCCTCGTCGGAGGGATCTCTAGATGGTTACGACGAATCCGTAGTGGTATCCACTGAAAGCACAAACACGTGTTCGGTCGATCGTGCCGCCGTCTCATAATTCGCTCACGTCGGAAACGGCAATTGTCCCTCGTCTTTTTTCAACGACCGATGCACACACATACACGTGTGCGCGCATCGTACACTCGGCTTTATCGCCGGCTTGACGCCAGGCCTCAGGAAGGAAGCTCGTTGTCGCCGCTGATCGCGTGCGGTACGTTTAAGCGGCAACGTGCTACGAGAAGGTAAGACGGATAGGCGGGATTCGATTTTCTCTCGTGCAATATATACATATATATATATATATATCTTCCTTTTTTGAGCACGAAACTCGAAACTACACTTGTATATTTGTATAATTTTGTTCCGAAGAGATGTTAATGGACAAACGAGCGTCTACCGGAGCGTTTTAATATTTCAAGCTGATTGTGAGTTTCACTTTGTGAGCTCTGATAACCTACGAGGAACGTTTCGCGTGTAATTTCATCATCAAGAACTCGTAACTTCCGTTACGTTACGTAGGGTGAGCATTGAATCTCGCTCGTAATCAAGAAAGTTCCGAGAATTATTTTATTACTTCGTCCATTCGATCATGAAAGTTACGAGATTAGCAAATTTGCATTTCGCTTCATTTTGAGAGACTTTACGACGAAGTTCCGCGTTTGTAACTTGATAGTTTACGTTATTACAAACAGGCTTCGGGAGAAGAAGATAGCGGTCCCTTGAACCGGAAAACTAACTTCCTCGAAATAAAATAACTGGGTTCTGGCCTGCCCTCCGTTCGCCGTTCCTTCGTAATTGTTATGTTAATCGCAAAGTAATTAAGTGCAGTTGCAGCATGGGAGTAAAAATGTTAGTGGCCTCGAATCTCTATTTAGCCAAGATTTACAGTCCCGTTTCTTTTTTTACTTCGCCAATAAAGTGAGCATTCCAATTTTATATCCCTGTCCTACGCGGCGACTATACAAAGTCCATGGAAAGTTCATTGACGGGTGCGGTATTCGCATTCCGCGTGCATATTTTGTTTTCTACATTTATTTAAAAAAAATACAACGTGAATGAACTCGCTGCGTTAATTTTAAGAAAAGTGCACAAAAACATCATCAAGAACTCGTAACATTACAGAACATTAAAGAACCTATTTATTGCGTTAAAGATAAATACCACATTATGAATTAAACAGCGCGTCGTAGCGCATTGATTGGGAACATATTTATTCAAGTAACGTTACTCTATGATGTAACGCGACCGATATCGGATTGAGTTCCGCGAAACTTTTTGTACTTTATATGTACAAATTAATTACAATAATTATCGATTCATCATTCCGCTCTATTTTTATCGAAGCTTCGAGAATTTAATATTCGTCGTGGAAATACTCCTTTTTTGGCGATAATTGAGACAACTCATTCGCGATATATCAATTTTCAAAAAACCGCGATAAAATTTTACTACGTTGATTGGGAAACCAGTCGGGAGCTAATTTGACTATAAGAGCGCAGGCCGTAAAGATACAGTCCCGTTACAACAAGGGATTCTCGTAGCACCCCGAAATTGCCTTGCCGGGCTTTATTTTGCTCAAACCGTGCGAATCCGGGAAGCCCATCATCTGTTTGTCTAACGGTATCGATCCTTGCCGGTATAATCGGCCAATATTTTTCCGATAAAATAGGATATCCAATATATCCACCTTTATATTGTTTTTCTCTGCTTAGATTGGAAATTTTGAATGCCAATTATGCAAAATTTTTAATCGATACAGAGTAACAGAAATTATTCTGTAAATAATGTATCCTCCGTACGCAATTAATAAATCTTTTATTAATAACCAATTAATAACAAATTAATTTAAAAGTTATATACAAATAATTCAGTCCATGAGAGAGCTGCTATCGAATTTCAATCTTCCAACTTTAATTATTAATCAAACGATAATCGATTTCGGCATGTATATCACCGAGTTACAAGGGGGAGGCCGGCAAATTATACTTTGATTTCTTTTCTTTACATTGTAAAGGAAAATAAATCCGAAAAAAAATACGCGCTTACGTATCGTAATATTCGCGCACTCGCGAATTTTCACGCGAAAGAGTTTTCACGCCTGTCCGCGAGTTCTCACGCGAGTTTCCGAAACGGAAGGGACGACGCGTTGCGTTTTTTTTTTTTGCGCGGACGAGGGCTTCACGCGAGAACACGCCGCCGCGTGGGGTACACGCTGCTATACACTCCCGGGGTTCCCCTTCGGTCAGCACACACGCTATCCCGCAGTGCGAAAAGCCCTTTTTTCCTCCCCGTACGTTGGGACGCACGCACGCGCGCGCACGCACCGTCGACGAAGACGACGCATCGCCGTCGGAGTTCACGCGCACGGGAGAGGGTTTCCTCCACGCCTTAAAATCCTTAAGCGTCGGGGCGTGCTGGCGGGCGCGAGGAGCCGATCTGCGAGAGGCGAGAGGCCGTTCACTCCGCGCCTTCGCCGGACTGTCGTTCACGCGAGTAGTAGCGTCGCTCGGGCTGCCGGCGACGGCGGGACGCCACTCGACGGCGACGGCGACGCCGGCACTTCCTCGCTACCATTATCCACACCTCGTCGTCACTCGGGTCCTTCGCGGGAGGGAGCCGGGGCGCGCGCGTCCCGTGCCGTATATATTCCGGGGAAAAACACGGCGCGTCGGCCGCGAGGGTCGCCCTATAGCTAGTGCGGCGCGGCGTGGCGTGGCGTGGCGACGCGGCGGCGAAACGAGGCGAGGGCGACGTGGCGCGACGCAAGTCCGTGGAAAACGGATCGACGAGAGGGCGGCCGCCTTTTACGGTTACGGTTGTACGCGCGCAGCGGGAAGGCCCGTGTAGGCCGTGTTAAGCACGGCACTCGCTACTGCCGGCTGGTACAACGTGTACCTCCGCTACTAACCTAGCGTGCCCCCGTCCTCTCGCGTCGCCTCGCCTCGCCTCGCCGTTACTCCTTCCCACCACTTCCCGGTGCAACCCCCGCGGACCCTCTCGCCACGACTACCTGGCCAAACCCACCCGCCCCGCGCCCCCGTACTCTCCATATTACGGCGCCGATCAACCCCTAGGGCGCACCAACCACCACCCCTGCCGGCCGCGACGCCATTGCGCATGGCGCAGTGCTGTGTTTTCCCCGCAGAACGCCCGGACGCGAAAGAGATTTTCTTTTCTACGGACGTTCAACTTATCTCTTTCTTTTAACCTTTATAAATGTGTATCTTGACGTTATCCTTAAACTGATAAATTTATTTATGCACGTACGAAATGAGATTTATGAAGGAAGGAAAATATTTTTAAAATAAAGATCGATGAATCCGAATTACAATTTATAATTTTTTTTTTTTGCGCAATTATTCTGCCGACTCGTGCTTCGTTTGCAATTTTCTTATTTGTTTATATGCTGGGTGTGTGTCTATTTTTTTAAGTACGATGCTAGAGGCGCCTCTGTATCCGTGGGAAATCTACCATCTCGGAAATTCACGGTGCTAGATCGAGAATGTTAAAGCAGAGAGCTGTGCATTCAAGCTCGTAGAATTTTCATGATTCCGCTATATGTATCGCGTATGATGAATAAGTATCGCACGTGTTGGATGAAAAGAAACCTCTTTTCTTATATACGGTTCGAAACGAGAAAGACCGCGCGCCCGGACGACCAACGTTATCAAAATCAGATCATGATGCATCGCGCCGTTAGTGTGTCGCGACGGCGATATATCGATCGAGAGACGAATGCGCAAAATTGCGTACATCGCATTCGCGCGGCGATTTGCGAATGATAAAAGCTCGAGTTGTACGAGGCGAGGAGAGAGATGCGAGGCATCTACTGCACGCGATGACTTTTATCTCCTCCCGTTTATTCGCATATTTCTCTCTGGGATTCATCCGTAGAGACGCGCTCGGGACGCGATCTCAGGAGAAATTATATTCCTCACGTGCGGGAGTGAGTAAAAGCGCGGAATGGCGGCGGCACGTTCGCCAAAAGGAAGCGCAAAGTACGATGACACGCACGGCGCCGCCACGCGGCGGTATTCAACCAGTGGTGGCGGAATGGTGGATGTTGACCTACGAGCCAGCCAAGCCAGGCAGGCCCGAATGGATCCTGGTGACTCGGTGACCGATCTGCCGCAATCCGCCGGCAAGGCCGGAGGCTGCCGTCTGAGCTCTGGCGCCCCTGGGGAGACCTAGGTGGATTTGATGGTGAAGATACAAGGTGCGTCGGGCGGAAGAACCAGACAGCGGAGTGCCGGACGATGCACGAGGGACGAGGGTGGTGTTTGCACGCCCGAGTGGAAGAAGAAGAAGAAGAAAACGGGAAACGAGAAGAGAAATGAGGGGGAGGAGGGGCGAGATAGAGAAAGAGGGGACGAAAAGGCAGAAAGGAAAGGTCGTGGTGGTCAGAGAGAGATGGCACACACGGTAGCAGCCACCACGTCGTATACCAACGCCACTTCATATTGATTTTCCGGGAGGGAGGCGGGGGGAGTGGAGGAAAGGGGTCGGAATGGTGGAGGAGAGAGAAAGCGTGAGACAGAGAGAAGCGGGCGAGAGAAGGTGGAGAAGCGTCCAAGGTGGTGAGACGGAGAGAGAGGCCGGGAGGCGGAGAGGGATGGAGCGACCGGTTCTTCGTCGTTAACCACCGTGGCTAACCCCTAAGGTTGAGTCCGGGGAAAATGGCGGGCCGGGCCGAGCGTCGGTACGGCATGAAATACGTATGCGCTTTACCGAGGAGGCATCGCACGCGCGCACAACCGGGAGGATAAAAATCAGAAGTGGGCCCAAATCCATCGTCGATGTCGACAAAAATGTGTACAAACAGAGAGGGATTTGCTGTGAATAATTTAGGCACCGCGGCAACGGTAGATATCCAGTGTTTACATCCGCGAGATCTCACGTTTTTTTCTATTTCTCTGTGAAAAGTATTATTACGCTATTAAGTGATTATATGTATACTGTTACTCTATGTATTATCTCTATGTATTAAGATAAATATAGATGCATCGATCTATCTTAATATTTTATATAATTACGTCTTTTGAGCTTTAAAAATTGTGAATTAAATTAAATTAAAACGCATTATTAAAAATCACGCGCTAAAGTCTTTTTAAATCTGTGCAAATCTCTAATTTATATCAGGTTGCTTGTTCAAGCGGATGTTTGCGTTATCTTTTTAATCAACGGAGATAATGCGTTTTGTGTTGAGTCGAATCGAAGAAAGAGGAAACTTGTGATACTACTTTATCGCTTCAATTTATCTCTGTCTTCCAGTCCATATGTGTACGTCAATTATGTGAGTCTATAGTAACGAAAACCAATGGACGAAGATCGAACAAAAAAAGGAGTATTCGCTTTTTCTAGTACAACATATATCATTTCTACAGCAAAATGTACGAAATGTTACGATTGTATCGTGATGTAAAAATATAATGCGAGGATGAATAAATATGATTTCTCACTAGCGCATTTGATCGCTTTCCAAAGCGTATTAAAAGCGTAAACTAACTGCCTTCGTACAGAAATTTAAAATTTTCTAAAGCTTAAACCTTCGTTTTATCATCACTTGTTTCCATTAATCCGTACGCGACAAAAGCGACATGGAGTATTACGAATTTCCAGCAACATAAACGTCAACCGCTTCGGTATCCCTCGTCGCGTTTGCATGTAACTCTAATCCGAAGACAGTACGACACGTATTAATCTGGTCGTTCATAATAGTTAGGCGCTACTTTGTCCCGACGTAACAGGAAGCTTGTTAACCAATCCCACAGTCGCACATGCGTGCCCACGTGGATCGTTATCAAAATTAAACGATGATCTCACTCCCATGTGTGAGCCGCAGTCATCCTTCTTGTGGGAAACGATTCAATGGCTCGATTCTCGCCTCTCCAGAATGATTAAAACCGTGTGATAACGTCTAGTATAGTTACAAATGCGCCGACAGTTCGTACTATCTGACGCGGAAATCATCCCTCATTTCGTTACACTCATATGATTATTATTGTAATCAGTTCTCTGTGTTAAAATAAGCAAAGGAGAATATATATTCATATGTATATATACTATTATTATTACACATAAAAGCTTAAAATGAGAGGTCAGATGTAAAATGGAAACGTGGTAAAACAGGAATGTTTTAATCCTGTCAGAGAGGTAGAGAAAGGTCATGTACCGCGACGTGAAAAGAATAAGAAGGGATCTGCCAGAGGAAAGTTAAAATGGCTCGGGCATGGACACAGGTCATGTCTAAACTTCCAAACTTCTGTAATTAAAGGACTGTACAGTTGGAAAAACGGGGGATATACTATGTACGCTTTCAGTAGTAAAAAAAATCGACTTAGTACGCCGTCTCATTATAACTGTACTCTGCGCTAAAAGTGCTAAGAAGATACCTAAACGTCTCTCAATTATATATAATTAAACGTCACTTATAAATTGATAATACAGTCGCGCGTATCTCATCAATCTCACGTGACATTAAATATTTAAATTTGTCCAAGTTTAAACCACTCCTTCTCGTAAGTATCGATCGACCGAGAAAGCCAGATTGAAGCTTGCGCACGTGTAAAGAACATTTTTAGTGATGAAAATAATGTAACCGTACGCCGTTCAGAAATAATCTCTCGGACAATTACAACAAAATTGCAATTAATTTTCCAGCATTACTGAGTATCGAGATAACGGGTGACACTATACCCATTATGCTCGTAGCACGGCGCTGTGCAATTTTTCCGCGGGATGCATTTTGCATCTAGGGAATATAGAATTCAAGATGGAAATGTGTTTATCCATAAAATTAAAGAATAATATTTGCTCGTAAACTCCACGTCCACGGCGGAACGTTTTTTAAGTATATTTTTCAAAAAAAATGTGTAACGAGATCGCAGAGAACTTTCTCGTTTGCAAATCGAATTTGTCATAGTTAATTAATTGCTCATCGACGGAGCAATCGATAAAGCCTGATGTGGTAGCCCGGATATGAAGCCGAGAACACGCCAATGGCCACTTGTTGTTGGTGGTACCGTTGTTACTTAGGCATTTGAAATGATTGCCCATTTTCACGAAAGGTGGGGTAATCAATCGCGCCCGTGGCCGAGAGGGCAACGTTTCGCTTTGTCAAAGTCAGTCATAATCGATTTTTACGTGAATCTGTGCGGTCGGTTCTGCTTTATCGTGTCATCGGTTCCATGCTTTGTCGGTCGCGCTGTTGGTTTGGCCGGTCAAACAGCCGCGAGCGTTTGTTTTCTACAATTGGGTTATTATGCGGCCCGTTTAACTTGTCAAATTCCATCATACGAGATACACGGCTAACATAGGCTAAAGCGGAAATAATTTATGCCGCGAGTGCGCGAATATCGCAGTTCCTTCGGAATTCCTTCAGGCAATTTCTCTCGAGCGCGTTCGCATCACAATTTCCCACAATAAAAGGAGAAGTATAATACGGAGCTTAGCGGATAAGCATCGAGCTCGAGTATAGAGGTCCCGACGTCTTCGTTGCTGCGTGCAAACAAAATTTGAATATCTGCAGTTATGGGATGGAAGGTCAGTCAGCCCGAGATTTGCGAAGCGAATGAAGAATGGGAGTAAAAAAAAGGGTGGCAAAAAGGATAAGTACGATGAGATAAAAAGACGAGGAGAGAGAGAGAGAGAGAGAGAGAGAGAGAGCAAGTTTTACTTGATTCCGGCTTAGCGGAAAGCCGGAAGTGCAGTGTAACAAGGCGGCGTACTCTCTATAGGTTGCTCCGTAGCGAGAGGTCAAAGAATAGATTACAAAAGCAAAGGAAATTAACCGTCCTGAAAATGAAGCAAGCAGGCGCAAGCAAGTTCCGGCAATATCCTCCTATCTGTTTTTCTCTCTTTCCCTCCCTCCCTCCCTCCCTCCCTCCTTGCCACCTTCGCGGTCTAAAACTTTCTGAAAGCTCTAGTACGAATCCACGTCTCTTTCCATTTTTCTTCTCTATCTTATATCTTGACTTCGTGTATAATCTCGAATAAACTTACTTTACATACGAGATGCCGATATGATGGCGAACACTAGCGCTCGGTTACATGCATTTGCTCGCCGATATATGCAAATTTGGTTTATGATTATATGAAACTTATTTCGGTCGGCTTTAGAGCTCCGCATGCGCTCGCTTTTTATCCGACAAACATTGCGGAAAGGTAAGAGAGGAGTGAAAAAATAAATATGCCCACTTTCATACAGGAAAGAAAAAATGGTACAAGAACACCCGGAAGTACTGCGTGACGAATGGATTCGGGCAGAAATACTATTATGCGGTCATTCGGGTGTCGTTTGCAACTCGCGAGACCGAGGTTTGCGTTGTTCCCGTAACAGAGTCGTAAGTTAGACATTCCCGCTTCCAACCGCTATGACAACTGTCTCGCTCATTTCCCAGTCTGCCAGCAACGACGAGTCAGCATTTTCGGTTGTGATCGATCGGACGCCCTCTTCAATTACTTAGTAGGCGAAGCAGCTCCGAGTTTGTGTGCTTGGAAAACGGCCAAGGGGTCAAAACGCAACAAGCTTGCCCGATCATTTGGAAGATTCGAGGCAGCCGTTTTCAGCTCCGTGTTTATTCGGGGACCGGGGAGCGATAAATAAATTGGATGAAAGAGCGAGCGAGAAAGAGAGAGAGAGAGAGAGAGAGAGAGAGAGAGAGGGAGAGAAAGAAAAGGGAGACTTTACAGCGCCTCTTACAAACGTGACAAAAGAAGCTGAGACATTGTTCCGACGAGAATCTAATTCGATCACGTCGAGTAAGCGCGAGAAGCTCCGCTGGATGCCAGAGATTTAGAATTTAGGGGTGAGACGCGGTGAATGGGGTTGTCGAAAGTTCGGGACCCTACAGTGGAAAGCACTTAAAAGCATATGAAATCGGCGCGCCACACGTCGTCGGAGGGGGAACGAGACACGTTCGTGAGAAGCTCCGAAGACACGACGGGAGAGACTCGATATTGTATAAGAGGCGGAAAGAGAGTCGAGGGATAAGGCGAAATGCGCGCGAGACGCGTAAAATACAACTGCCGACAGCCGGCCCTGTTATTTCCGGCAGGATACCAAGTCTCGCAGCGTGTTGTTAGAGAAAATCTCGCTCGTCCCACTTCCAAGGAGCGCGCGTTCCACGTCAGCTGTTCTCTCTCTTTTTTACTTTCCAGTTTCTTGAGACCACCCCCAAGCTCGTCTGCACTTTGTTGCTCATCGGGCGAGGGTTCGACGACGCCCGTCAGTTACCCGGCGATCTTCTCCCTTACTCCCTCCCCCCCTCGGCCCTCTCACGGCAAACGAGCGCGTACACGGGAACACCTGTTCTCGATTACGGAGAACTTGTCTCGAAGCGCGCGGGGGCTTGTTCTGCTGTCCGGAGCACGGAACACCTAATGATAATTAATGAGATCTCGGACGAGTAAAAGGGCTGAGCGTTCGCGATATCATTTATTACGGAAATGAGCGGCTGGACGAACAATACGAGATCGAAGAGCGAGGAATTTACATTCGACGAAGCTGAGAGCTCTCTTCGCGGAGGCGAAGAAGAAATCGTTAAAAAAAACGGTAACAAACGTTAAACGTCGCGGTAATTGCCGCTTGAATTTCCTCGGAGAGTGTTTCATTAATATATTACTTACGTTAATATATTATATTAATATAGCACACGTCGACACACACACGTATAGATAGATCCTCTCTTCGTATATATGCATATGTTTCTTCCCGAGAGATGGAATGGGGAAGAGATTGGTGCGGCAGATGAGGCGAGAAAGAATGGTGACGGCGACCGTAAAGGCGTAGGACGACGAATTAACCGAGGCGGGCGCATGCCCGGCTTGGCGAAAATCATTAATTAAGCGGGAACTAAATGCATGAGGAACAAGCCCCCCTCCTATCATAACTTCCGCGCGACCTCGTAAATCACAACGAGGGTTTCCCGTATGGCTTCTTTCGCCGCACTTGCAGCTGCACGGACGCGGCGGCGTTGCAACGCAATGTTTCGCGTCGCTATCGGGGCGCGAAAGCGATCCGCTCCATTCGATGCAAAGCGAATGCGTGACCGAATGTACTCGTGAAACGAATGAATTTCAACGAGGGGCAGATGGATCGTTGGCCGCTGGGATTGTGGGAGAGAAATCGCGCCGTTGAGAGATTTATCGATTACCGATTATTCCTCGTCGCGGGTCTGCAGGTCACCCGATTCGACCGACGCGCGACATCGTAGCTATCGTTTCATTAGCCGCGCTGAAAATAAGATCTAAATGATGTTAATGATTTTCGATAATCTCGTTCGCGAGTAACGAAAGCGGAATTTCTCCTCCATGAGCTGAGGGGGACATCAAGCGTGATTTCGTTGGAACAGCAGTATAATTTCAAAATGAAATCTACAGATTTCGCCTCTCCTTTCGGCGGATGATACTATTTTCGCGACGATCGAAGTAGTCGCAGGTCCGCGAGGTCCGAGACCGTTGCGAAACTTCGACGGTGATGCTCTTAGCCTGCCTCGTCGAACGAGTTATATTCAGTTTCGCTCCTCCGATAACGTGCATACAGAAGTATCCCGTCGCGCGGGAGAACGGAAAGGCAGTAACAAGAATAACCCCTCTGCCGGTCGGTCGATAATTTCGCCGGCGATCGTCGAGACGCGGCAGGCAGTCCGAAGATGCGTCGTCCGCGGGAGAATTCCAATTAGGTGATTCTGGTCGGGCGAACTCTGGAGCATCACTATCTTGACCTCCGGAAACTATCTGGCGGCCCGGCCGGAGGAATCATTTACATAAGGTCGAGATGAGTTTGAAACACGTCACGTTAACGGATGATGTTAATTATAACCGATGACGTCTTGTAGGCGTAAGTCCATTTACTACATCTACGGTCCTGCCGATTACTTCGAAACAGGGCGAGTTGTATATGAGTTCGGTCAGTCGCTCCGTTCCAGTTCGATCGGTCGATTGTCTCGCAAAGCGGACCGTCCGTGTCCGATGCTTACGTGGTAGTTTCTCTTAACGGCAATTCGAGGTTATCGATGAACTCCTTGATGGCGGGCAATAAAACGAACGGCTGAGGCTATATGCAACGTAATGTCGCTCGATAGGTATATCTTATAGATCGTCTTTTCTCCCTCCGTTTCCCTTCAAGCCTTTATTCGATAGATCTCATTTATAACGCGACATTTTAACTCTTTTTTAATCAGCCTCATTAGTGCGATAAAAATGAGGTTTCACGCGACCGTTAATCTTCTTAAAAGAAGTAAACTTATCAAATACAAGATAAAATCTGTGAAATTTATTATACGCGTGCACACAACGCGGATCGTTGTCGTGCAATTTTATAATTCTAAATAACGATTTTCTAAAAAAAAAAATATATATATATATGTACAATTCACGAGCCAGCATATCAGTCGTTCTTCATCGGCGGTTCTTAATCTTTGCGTATAACTCCAAGGGAGCCATTGCCGCGCGGAAGTATTCATTCGGTGACTTTATGGACATACGTTGGCAGGTCGTAAGGTGTCTCGTTCTCTTTTATATTGCAACGCGGCGGAAACTATTGGTTCTGCAGGTAGCGACGACAGCGGCGTTGCCTCGAGCTTTCCTTCCTTACGTCGGAGGCGAGCCTCACGGAACACGGAAACCGCGAGGTGTTTACGGCCAGCATAGACCGGTTCGCACGTACAGTTTCGAAGCATTCGGCCGTGCTCGTCCCTCAATTCAACGAGAATTTTGCGGTGTGTATCGCACCGTGTCGCCCTTTCAATACCGGATGTAACCACCGACTTCCCGTCGTTGGCGAACGCTCATCTGCCCCTCCTCCCCCACCCCCCAGTGTCGAGGCATTTCGACGAAAATCACCGCGGGGCGACGCAGTCCGACCCTACCTTGATTGCTAATGTCAACCTTCACGCATTTCATGCGAACCCACGAACCGTAATCGTATCGCCGCACGATAAAAAATCACGCCATTTCTCGGTCGGAAGACCCTCAACGAAAAAAGAAAGAAAACGCCACGAGATCCCGTGCCCTCTCGGCCAAACGGTCTGACAAATTATCGGGAAGAAGACGAATTTCGGACGTTCGAGATAATGTCCTTAGCTATTCCTCGAGATAAATTGAAAGGATAGGTATACGCGCGAGACTGTGCTTGCGTCAAATTTACTTCGTGTAGGCTTGACAAATCGATTGGGCGACTTTTACGCGACACGACAGAACAGAGTAAACTCGGTGTATTCGGTTTGCGTTGAGCGTAGGTCTGATGGAATTTGCGCGTGTAGTTACCATTAGGGAGGAATCCAATATGTGCACCCGCTGTAATGTCTTTAATCAAATTGCATGTGATAAATCGGCAGGATCCGTGCGTGATTTCGTCAAGTGAGGGATGTAATTTGCGGTATGCGCGAAGCAAAGCTCTGATTTCCCAAACATTATACATGTATGTATGTATATGTAAATACTTTCCCAGAGATGAGCTTTCCCGAGATACGTTTGACCTCGTTTTAATACAGGATATAAAAATCATTCTGCGATATTGAAATTCGATTTTGTTTCCTTTTTTTTTGCACAGGTTGCCATTACCCCAAATAAGTAAAAAATTCGCCAAAATTACTACGCAAAGACGCGACGTTTAGACTTAAAATATTTAATTCTAAATTTTTATTTTAATTTTCGTTCATTTTAGACGCATTTACGCACATCTCTCATTTAACAAAAGCATTTCTGAGGATCTCGATTTTCTCATATTTGTGTGCCATCCATATTGTACATCCGTTTTCTTCTCGCAATATAAAAGGGTGGATATATATATATATATATATATGCCACGGAAACTCACTCGTGGCGAGTGTACAAAAGGTAGGGGTAACCCTCAAAGTAAGGCGAAGAAAATGCGGATTTTATCGGTCTCGGTCGACGTGCACGCTACTCTCCAAATGTATCAAATTTCGAAACTATTTAAGCGACCACCGTCAACATACAACGGCGGTCACACGACACTGTTAACCCCTTTTAGAACTGCGAGCACTTTAGGATCAAACTATCGATGCGCCCTTTCAATGTCCGTCAATATTTTCTTAGTTTCCCTAGCCTCTTTCATTTGCCCGGACGATCGATTCCGTTCCAAGCCCCTATAAACAGATATTAAATCGCGGTTTTATTTTATAATCAACGTTCAGCGCTCTTTCGCAATTAAAAGTCGAGCTTTCGAAAGGTGGCCAGCCGTGCGCTGTCAGAAAGCTGCCTGAACAGACACAAAATCGTGAATGTTCATCGCGTGAATGATTCCGCACGGTGGGATAAATAACTTTTTCAACGATTTTAAAACGGTAAAATCGTTACGAATCTCATAGTAAATGTTACATTACTATAGCGATAAAAAGTAAAGTTTTCTACGATAAAAGTAAATATCAGGCATATTGCGCCACGTCTCATGAATATTTAATCGCTGGCCTTGCTTCGTTTGGCGCGCATACACTCACGTCTGTGCATTCACACACATTTCTCCGCGCGCTCTCGACCGATATATTCTAATGCCTGTGGCCGGTCGTCAAGCTTTACACACGCTTAAACGCTGATTGTTCCGATCGTAATCGCAGAAGGTGATTGGAGTGCATTTCTAAGATTTCAATGGGTATAACACAAGGGAGATGTATGGCAATAATAGCCAAGTCGTATTTTTCTCATTACATTTATGACGTTCGAATTAATTTAATAAAAACACCTTATGAGTTTTTTCTATATAATAACCCTATAATCATCTTATAATTATATCCTATAATTATTTATAAATTCCCTTATAATAAAAAATATTTTACGCAGAAAAAGTCAAGCTTTGCCTTGTACCATTAACTGAAAAATCGTATGATAATCAAGGACAGTTTTTTTTTACCAACAGTTTGCATCTTTTTTATTCCTATGTATTGGGAATTTTGGAATGGTAATGTACTAACATGCATGTTTTGATACGACTTATAAATCCTTTATAATAAAAAATATTTTACGCAGAGGAAGTCAAGCTTTGCTCTGTACCATTAACTGATATTGTATATGATAATCAAGGACAGTTTTTTACCAATACACAATTCGCATATTCATTATTCCCATTTATTGGGAATTTTGGAATGGTAAATGAGTATCTATACTATTGTAACAGCATACATGTTTTGATACGATAATGATTAGTGGCAGAGCATTGTGCAAAAATAGGACTCACCTGTCGCAATCAGCAATGTCGCATGTCGCATCAATACAATTATCGGGGCGATTGACAAAATTGTAATACTCACCTGTAACACAAAGAAGAATAGTGTATTAATATCTTACGCACTAATGGTATAATAATTATATAAATACATATATATTCATTTAATAATATTATGATTGTATACTAAACTTTAGAAAAATCAGACTTATTGTTAGTACAGTACGAGTTTATAAAGAAACGCGATAATGAAGATGAAGGAAATGAAAAAAGGGCCAACCAAGATGACCAGAAAGAAATCTCATTAGCGAATAACACAACCTGGAATCTCGCAAAAATACAATACGAAAGAGACTCGTTACTCGGATGTTTAGAAAAGGCAATGGAGCCATTACTGTTAGCAATTAACGTATTTGAACGTGCGTGCAACAAAACCCGCTGTTAAACGAGTGTGAGAGAGAGAGAAAGAGAGAGAGAGAGAGAGAGAGGAGACAGTCAGACAGAGACAAAGACAGAGTTTTAATTATATCGTCGGTATTCATGAATAAACATGAATTCTGGATCTGACGTTCAAAATGTCTGCGATATTCCGTGGCAAAACGGCGATCTCTTCCGAGCCGAAGAACAATGAAGAAGAAGGCCGGATAATCTTCGTTGCGCAAATAAAGCTACCCGAGATATACTGAATTTCTATGCAGCTAAATTGAAAATTGAAAATTGAAAATTGTGCGCGACAGTGTGCAAATGAAGACCACCTAAGCTTGAAAATCATTTAGATCGTTTAGGAATTTAATAATGCTACAGCGCTAAGGACCGTATATTACAATACATCCGAAAATAAATGGCACGTGCTAAATTCATTTTTTCGAAATGAGCTGCCCGTTGAAAACGGTCATACAAATGAAAAATGCATTAACGCATTTCTATACTAATTTTTTTATCATCTAACAGCACTCTCGTAGATTGAATTTTTTCTCTATAAGCATATTTAAAACAATAGTGACAACAGCGTCAACAGCTTTGTTGTTTGTAAAACATAAATCCATATTGCCATCTTCATTTTCGTGATGAAAAACAGCCGGCGCACCCTCGTGTGCCTCTAAAATCTTATATTTCTCTTTCAGTCGTCGTTTTTTACATTTTTTAGTATTTTATTTCGCACCGTGCGCGCCTTAAATTGTATTAAGACCTTCCTTAATTAAGAGATTACTCGATAACTCTAGGAATTGTCAATAAAGCGATCGTTAAACGTTAATTGGGTATATAACTTTATCCCTCGTAAACATTAATTGTAAGTAATTAGTAATTTATTCATAAATTTATTCAAATGTTATTTTACAGGGCATAAAGGGCAATGAGAATATTATATGTATATCATTTATCATACATATATTCATATCCTTTTAATTAAAAGTAGAATTATTTATAGTTCTCTGACGGAACATCAAGCAACTGTATCGCATTAATAATTCTCGTGCAATTTCCGATGTAAAGGTAAAATGTTTTACAAGCTCGTTTCGCTAGGACGAATGTCCTTACCGGTACATCGGCAACATTATCATATTTTAATAATTCAAAACGTTAGGACGTTCGAGTTGTTGCAAGAGATGAGCGCCGCGATGATGGAAAATATTATGGCATACGACCGGCGAAGTATCCTTTCCCCGGCGCGGGCGCTCGCTCTATCGACTAATCTTATCAGCGTTGTCATAAAGGAAAATAACTCGTGGACAGAGGAGAGAAAATTATGGGATATTAACCTCGTTCCGCGGTATACCGGTTGTCGGGGGGTCGGGAATCGAGCCCGCGGATCTCCGTGCTCGAAATGTTTGCAAACTGCCGTTTACAAAACGGTCAACAAGATTGATGTCAATCCAGAATACGATTTACGTGACGAGCTCGCTTATTGCCGTTAATGACATACCAAGGTCGATTATCCTCTTACAAAGTTACCTAAGTACAATTCAGAGAAAAATGGTTACAATTACCATAATTTGACTATAATGTATAGTCATTTTCAGCCAACTATATATTTGTTTGATAGAACTGTAATTATTATTGCTACAATTATAGATGTAATAAAATGGAACTGCTGATCATAATTATTTTATCGTGTAATTATAGTCGCAAATATCGAGCACTTAATTTCTCTCAATGTAGAAAATGGTTAATGAAAAATCCTACGACAGCCGGTTCAGGCGTTGTAATTCGCGCCGAGTGCTCGTATCAGTTGAACTAATCTCTTCTTTTTTGTTTCGAATCGCGTGTACTTTCTGCAGTTATCGTATAACTATATATCATATTATACATACATATATATATATATATATATATATATATAATGTATTATATGTATATAAATAAGAGAGAAGCTATAAAACTGAGCGCGCGATAAAGTCACACAATACTGTGTCGCGATTGCGACAGCTCGCTGATTAGATCACACTGTGTCTGTGTAGGAGGGAAAGAGAGAATTGTAGGGATTTATTTAACAGCTTTAAAAGGCTCGCCTGGAGGCGCATTTTACGACTTAACGTACACATACTTAACGTGCATGTAAATGACGGAAATCGAAGAATGCTGCCGGTCAAGTAAATCACGGGAATGCAACGTCGCGCAACATCAAAATTTATTTCGGATTTCGCCGGCTTTGCGATCTGCCTCGTAAGCGAATGCAAATTGCGAAGATTGACGGAAGAGGTTCGTCGCTCCTCTCGAACGCCGCGCCGGATTAAATCGCAGCTTCGAATTCACTTCTTTTGATGATCGCGATATATCTTTTGAGACTGACGCGCAGAAGAGAGAGTCGCTTTGCGAGATTCGCGACTTGTCCGGAAGCAGAGTAGACCGGAGGAGGCGAATGGAAGGGTCGATGCCTCGTTTGCCTGACGAGACGGATAAAAGGAAACGTTTCCAAAGCGCTTGGACCAGTACCAATTGGCCTGGTTCAACGGATACAGACAACCTCAAAGGACGTAGATCCCCCCTCCCCTCCCCGCTTTTAATTCTTTTTCACAATCTTCTCGGTAAATACAAAATCTCAAATTGAAAGGAAACCGCCTATTCCCCCGTTCGGTTGCTCCGAAGAACAGATACGAAGTCATACAATAAATCCTTTTTCAACGGCACTCTTGGACATTTTCCAAGACGTAATTGTATTCGTTGACCTACTACCGATATAGAAGTAAAATACTGCAAAATTAAATAAGAAAAAAAGCTGAGCGCAGAGTTGAGAAAGGAGATTTAGAACGTACACGTGTTGTACACCCCATGCCGGGCCGCGCGCGTAGGAAGATAAGAACACGCTTACGTTTGTGTTTCAGCTGAACCGCGCGCCCGGCGGCGCCCGGTGAGAGGTTCATTTGTCATTGTTACAGCTAATAGCGTAAGTCAATCAACGAGAGCGTTAACGAGCGTCCAGAGGATTACCCACATCGCGTAAGCTGAGCACCAGGGCTACCATAAGATCGGGCTAATCCACGATCGATTGGCTATTTGACGCTTATCGACTGCACCGAAAGTAAACTGAGCTGTTTCCTTGATGTATAGACTTTTAAATTAACAAAAAAAAAAGAACATTTAGCCATATTGCGCCGCGTATGATGGAGCGATTTACATTTTGAGAGATTTAATTTGAATTGTAAATACATTTTTCAGCGACAGTAAATTGTCTCGCGATTTCAAATCAAATAAATTTAGGAGATGGCTCTCCATTAAAATTCTCTCCGGGTTACACTTCGCGGTTATGACACACGTCTGGGCGATATGACATTTGCACGAAACACACGTTTCGAAAACCGCGTTTCCCTTAACTCGTTACTCGTCGAAGTAACGCTAATGACTCTCTACGGCGAAGTTACAGAGAAAACGACGGGAAACTTTACGCGCGCGGAAAATGGTAAGACGGACATATCCAAGAATTTCCACGATAACCGCCGTTCCAATAATACGTTTTAACTCCCCTCCGTTCCGCGCGCGTAGAACGCATCAGTTTAAATTACTGCAGGGAAAGAGAGGGGGGGGGGAGGGTGAGGACATTATCTCGTTGCGTGGAAATTGCACCGAAGTGACTGTCTGTACCTCATAACCGTTTAGAAAACTTCACAGGCGGCGATATCGCGAGCGATGCGGCCGAAATTTACCGCGTCGACGATTTCAACGCGGCGCGGCGCATCGCAAGAGGCGGACGAGAACGCGATTCGCGCGCGCGTGCTGTGCTCGTTTTACACGCTCTCTCGTTAGCATCGCTCTCAAATAACAAGCCTGAAAGACAAATACCCCGGTGATGACCGCGCGCGCGCGCGCGCGCGCGACCGGTATCAGGATCAGGAAACGAAGCGCCTAACGGGTAAGTCCCTGCGGCCAGGTATCCTGCAGGCGGCGCGAATGTATCATGAATATTTCAAGTCCTGTAAGTGTCTGTCACCGCCGGCGCGGAGGCAAGAGCTGTTTCGAATTCAGCCGAAGCGACGACCAAGTATCCCTCTTCTCTTCCCTTCGTCCGACAATGAGATCAATGAAGCTGCTGCTGCTGCTCCCTTCGATCGCGCGCGCACATCGCGGGGGGAACAACGCACATCATCGGGTTATACTCGTCGATACTCGATCCGATATATTATCGGTCCAATAAAAATCGAGCAACGGAACGGCTTGACGACGCGTGTCGTCGCGCCCGGCAGTAAAAAACAATAAAATAAAGCACCTCGCCGAGCAAATGGCTCTCTCTCCATTTTCGCCCCCTGCGCCGCGCGTCTCCGCTCCGTAATCCGTCAAGAAATAAAGCGTGTACGTGGCGCGAGTGGCAAGAGACAAATGTGGACGCGTGACTCTTGTAACTTCACTTGTCCGCCCGTGTAAACCCGTGCATTCCGTGCAGCGCGCTCGGTAAAATGACGCAATGTAATCCGCGCAGATATGGGGAGGATAAGAGTACCCTTTTTTTATTTGCTCGCCTTTCGTCCCGTGACGGCTATACAAAGGTCCTCCTTATCGAAATCTCGCTCGATTGCAACAGGCAATTTTAACCAATTTGGAGGCGATTTAAAGGGACCGAACGTTCTCGTAATAAAAATACCCCGACTGTTGCTGCAGAAAATGGACCCCCTTCAATCCTCGTTTCGGCCGACTTACCACGTCCCTCTGCAAAGCTTTAGGACTGAAAACCACTATTCGCCGCTGCTTCTTGATAAGTCTGCTGAGCCTCTGAGTTCTCTGAGCGCTGGTCAACGGTTTCCCGGAGATCGGAAACTCGTCCTGCAACTCGTTCTCGAGATCGTCCTCCACGCTCTTGTCGATCGGCGAACTCTGCTTCGTCGTCACCGTGCTAAGCGGCACGGCTCTCGCGATCAGAGTCTCACTTCGCACGCTCCAAGTGGACCCGCCGTACTTCTTCATGTTCATCAAATCGCCTATGCTGCCCCTCACGCTGCTGCTGCCCTGCAGGCTGCCCAGCTGAAGGTTCGTACGCGACAGGGCGGGCGAGTGCGGAAGCGACTCGGAGCACTTCTCCGTCGACTTGACGACGTCTGGCAGGATCGTCGACTTGCCTTGAAGCTTATCCAGATCCGACAGGGACGATCCACGGCGTATTTTCGCTCGCGGCTCGCGAAGACTCTTCTTCGAGAGCCTCTCCTTCTCGCCGCGGTTCACGCTTTTTGTAGATAACGACGACTTCATAGCGAACAGGCCCGCCTTCAGAGGGAACAATAAAGCCCATTCCGTCGACTTTTCTCGAGTCTCCATTGTGCAGCTTTTCGTCTCTTTCTTGACGATACCGGAGATTCAATAATGCAACTCTTTTTTTTTTTACTACCAAAAATTGAGAATTTCGTCGAAACGTTACGTCGCTTTTCCAAGTGACAAGAGGCCACGGTTATTCACCGTCATCCGCGACGGGTTTCAGCACGACACTTCGTCATGCCGTCAGAGCCGTTGAAATACTAAAACGGATGTCGCAGCTACACACGAGATATTATTCGCGATAATGTTGTATCCGCTCAATTAAGGACGTCCGCTCCAGTGCTTATCGAGCTTCGTTCACATCGTCCGTTTAATTGTATCCTCGTACTTGAACTAGTTTGGAAAAAAAAAACTTCTTACAACATGTTGCAGCATTTTCTTTTCGCGACTCATGATATTGATCTCCTCGTTGCACATATCCACAGACACCTGACTCGTCCTCCCCGTCTTTTATTACCCTCGTGATTCTAGTCCGCTAAGTCCTGTCCTACGTAATTCTCCCGTGTCGCTGATATTTAAATCCGAGAAGCGCGGCGCGATTCATTTTGACGTAGATCCATAGTGCCGCGCGTGCGAAAGGGAAGACTCCTCTTTCAGCCAGTTCCACGATCAGACTCGCTAAAAGATCCCGTGCACGGGAGCTGAGGGAGCTGGAAGGTGGTCAGGCCTCCCTCGGCTGGACCACTCGGTGGTATTTTCACTTAAGTTAACACGGCCCCCCGCACGGATGCGCGCCCTTTGCGCGACGGCACACGACGACACTTCCGTCTAATAAAAGCCTAATAACGATCGATACAATCGCTCCGCCTCTTTCATACGCCGATTCGTATG
Organism: Wasmannia auropunctata; assembly: GCF_000956235.1. Taxonomy (NCBI): domain Eukaryota; kingdom Metazoa; phylum Arthropoda; class Insecta; order Hymenoptera; family Formicidae; genus Wasmannia; species Wasmannia auropunctata. The sequence goes on from NW_012026829.1 coordinate 895,704, forward strand.
TCGTAGTCGAGGGTGTGCTTTAACTTCGAGCCGAGATGCGAGGAAGAGGTGTAAAACTTCAAGGGGAGCTCGAAGAAGCGGGGCGAGAGACTTTCGCCCTTCGATCCTTTTGTACGGCCGCAACTGACACGTGCGCTCGTATACGTCGCCGCGGATCATTGACTATTACGATACTGAAAGAGAAACATTCGGGAACGGGTTGACAAGCGCCAGCTTATCCCGCGATAAGCGTATGGCGGGAGGTAAGACCTTGCCGCGAAGGTGATACCAATTCCTCGCCTGTCGGACCGCCAGTCATACGGGCTTCTGATTACGACGCGGGCCACCGGCTTGGCCCACATAGATTACGTCCTACGAGGCTCGATATCACAGGAAACACGCGTGTAATACGCGTCAACACGAGCTTAAAATAAGTGTTGTTTTCAGCTTGTTAAATATAGCTCAAATAATTTCTCACGATACGCGCGTTGCGTCATAATGATCGAAAGAAGTCAGTGTGCATTTAATTTGATGCGTGTATAGAAGCTCGATATCGCATAAAATAATTATTCCTTAATGCGTGCGTGTGTATCCTATTTAATTAATATGTAAATTACGTAAATTAATTTAAATATAAATATATATATACGTTCGTACCGAACTGATCGTAGTTAACGTAATTAGAAAATCAAAATATATAGAGCGTATCTACATGTGCGATTGCGTTGACCTGTTTAAATTATACATTCGAGATGGACCGACGGAGTTCCCCCGCGAGTAAATACGCTGTATAAGCGCGAGGAATTGTGCGTGTGTGGGGAAACGGAATGGAGGCAAGATGAAGCTTTATCAAGGCGCATTTCGACGGCGGAATGCAAAATGCATGCGACGCGAAGGAATCCGAATAAAATGCAAAGTGTGCCGACGGCGGCGCATAGAAGCCTACATCTTTACGTGAATAATAAAAAAACCCGGCGGCGGCGGCGGCGATGCGGCGGAGAAATCCGTCGACGTATGTAGTACGTAATGCGGCTGTGGCGGTGACTATCGCGGCAGTCACGATCGAGTATAAGAACGTGTCTACACGTAAAAGCTATTTTATCAGTAAGAAACAAAAAAGGAAGAGGAAAAGTACGAGAGCTCGGGTGGCTGACCCCTGAGCTCTTGTAAATCGCTTTAGCGAGGAGCTCAGCCCCGGCAGAAAAATTTCTCCATCGTTGAGATATCCTAATGCGATCCGATGATTTTTCTTTTCTCGCGATGTGACGGCGAGAGAAAGAGAGGAAGAAAATGAGAAATACCCCCGCGAAAATATCCGAAGTGCTTCGACGTTCGCGAGACGCACGGGCCGGTCGGGTCTCCTTCGATTTTTCATCGCGACGACGGAAGTTTTTCTCGCGTATATTGAAACGCGCGTATTGAAATATGTAACGAATCGTTACGTATCTCGCAAAAACCGTGCTCTCGGGAGCCGTATCCCTCGCGCCGGGTCGAACTTCCGGGCAAATCAATCCTAAATTGTTTCCCGTAGGACGATTATTCCGCCGAGAATAGTTCTTCCGGCGTTGCTGCTGGCAGGCAATGAGCGAGAGAGAGAGAGAGAGAGAGAGGAGCGAGAGCGAGGCAGCCGGCGTGCGCGAACGAATGCACGAGGCCATGTGAGGACGGATAATTGAGCCGCGCAAGAGTACGATAGCAAATTCGGCTATTGTTCCCTCGCGCGCAAAGAACTCGCACTCGGCGTATTCGTTCGTTTTTAAACGGTGCCAAAACAATGGTGAAAATCGTTCTTTTTTCTTCCGTTTATTATTCCCTCTCTTTCTTCTTTTGTTTTTGGAAAACCACATTTTTGGCCGTAATTTCGCGAAAATTTCGTGGAACACATAGCTCTTGTGTTTTTTTTTCTTTTTTTCGAAAATCGACTGCTAGTTAAAACCGTTGTTAGTTGCGGCAATTACGTCGCTAAGAGGCCCGGCCGTCCTGGCACGGTTTCCAAGCCGTGGAAGCGGAAAACAAACAATTGCTTCGGCAACTGCCTGTTTCAGTCCCTCCACCCACTTTGGCTCCGCACGAATTTACATTTTCCACCGGCGGAGTCAAAGTTTCTCGAGTAGCATACGATATATATCGACTGCTGCGGTTTTCCCAGGAGTGCGCCAGGTGCGTACCTCCGGTACCTACTTTCGGTTCGGACTCCCGACGAGACTGCGTTAATGGAAGTTTCGTGTAAGGCGTTAATCTGACGGCCCCGGACGATCCCCCCCGACGACGGGCGATACACTTTTGAGGCGGAACGACACGCCGAGGCGATAACGACCGTCAATAATTTCGCTAACGATACTTTATGTCGTCGAGCATTTGTGTCCCGCACACCTAAATCAATAATACGACGCATACGACGGTAATAACGTTTAACGGTCGTCGATTAGCACGTACGATACCGGAATATCGGCGCAATTGAAGAAGGAAAAAATACGTCTCCGGTCGCGGGAGGGGAAAAAAAACGTACAAACAGGAAACTGCCGTAATGCGTGTATGCCGTGACTCTTTACAGCCGTCGCTTTGTTTTGAGTTTTTCAAGTGGAGCGAGGCGCTCGTGGATGATTGAAATGATGAGCATTTCGGCGAAACGATGCTATCGACGCGATCACGCGAGTGTCCGATTATTTAAACGTTTCGTCGCGCATCCTTCTCGGAAAGTAACGTCACATGTCACACTTCTTTATCTGCACGCCATTTGCGAGATATTTGCTCACAATCGTTTTTCAGCTGATATATATAAGCCGATATGGTATTACGGTATATACATATGCCGAGTGCACGTATGCCGAGTCGAGTGTGTTGTTTTTGTCTGGTCTCGCGGAAAAGCATTTTTCTGCCAATCGATAGAGAGCGAAACTCCGCCTGCCTCTGCATTAATGATAACGTCGCCAGCGTTCTATCAATCATCATGACACATTGGCACATCAGCGACCGCTAAATATGGACGAAACTAGTTTATGCAAATAATACCCGACTATAGATAGAATCGACGGGTAATCCCTATCCCTCTCGCAGCCTCGTTAAATATATTCGGTTAAGGGAGGGGATCAACGTACTGTCAGCGACCTTCCGTCCTTGAACAATTAACATATAAACGAGCGACAAAACCGGAGAACCGGGCAGCTTTGTCTGCGTGTATAGCGAATCGATGTTACGTGAAGGTAATGATTGACAAGGCCATTGTAGCCCGCCGCGAAGGACTACGGAAAATGCGGGCGTCGCTGCCGACGATGCCGGCGTCCCCGCATTTTTCCAAAGGTCGCCCGTGCGATCGTTGACCGTTCTAACCGAATCTCCCGGCGTGATTGGTTTGACGGCCAAAATTTAAAACAAAGAAAACTCGGCAATTACTTGATAATTATTCGTATTCCGTTATTTTCCGTCATCTTCCGTACGCGAAAAATTAGAAATTGTTTGTACGTCGTGAAAGTACTTAATCTTACGTACGTTCAGCTGCATGATGATCTGATTGTACGCCCAATGCCACCGCTGCCTCGCCGTCATCTCCGGACGTTCCTTCAGCTGAGTGGGTACCGGCGCGACTCCGACCAACCCGAGAATATCCTCGTCGGGCGGCGGCTCCGGCGGACTTCTCGGCGGTGTGTCCATCTGAACGCTTTCATCCAACGACGCCTGCTTTATTATACTCCCTGAAATTGAGTCAGCCGATCGATTGATTAGCAAGAAAATATAAACAATATATTGTATTTCTTATTTAATTAATAATTTAATTAATAATTAACAAGATAATCTTACCGCGCGGGCTTTCGATATGCGACAACGGCGGAGTTCCTTTGTACTGATCGAGTGAGTCCTCTCGAGAGTTACGAAGCAAGGCTTCCTCACCCCGTTCGTACCTAGGAAGAAATAAAAATTCATTTACACACCGAATCGATATGTAAAAAAAAGTATATTATTTTAAATTATAATTTAGTATATATTATTTCAAATTATAATTTAAAAAATATATTATTTTAAAATATAAATTATAATTTATATATTTGCAATTTAATTTCGTACCTCGCAAGAGTCTCGTCCCGCATCTGGTAGTCACCGTTCACCGTGTTGCTCAAAACGATGTCGCTCTGATCTAACGACTCCTGATCCTTGAAGTGACCGCGTTGATAGCTCTCCGCTCTGGAAATGGGCTGCGGCGTAAAGTTATGCCCGTAATTACTACCTCGTAGATCTCTCTGCTGATACGAATCGGTCCTGGTGAGGGGCGGCTTGAATCCTTCATTGGTCGACGAGAAGGAATCCTTTCTGGTCAGTTGGGCGTACGAGTCTCTACGGCTGTAAGATTCGTCGGTGTAGTTATCCGAGACATAAGAATCGCCTCTTATGAGTTTCGGCTTCTGCGAGAGCGTTGGCTGAGAGTGCTGACTCGGATGCGACAACTGCGAATCCTTTCTGTCCTTGGGAATAATTTCCGGATAGTCCTCGTCCTCGATAATATCCTCCTGATAGGAATCCGTTCTGGCCAACGGCCGCTTCCCGTTCACGAGGTTCGTGGTGTTGTGGACCATCGCGGTGGTGGTCACGTGATTGGTCGTCACATGATTGACCATCGTCGTTGCCTGCGATTGAGCGACGCTCAGAGGAGACTCCACCAGGGTGGCGGGCGCGGGACTCGAGTCGTCACCCGCCGTCGAGTACTCGCTGTACGCCTTCTTGAGCTGGCTGCTGGCGACGGAGCTCACGGCGGTCTCGAACGAGTCCTTCAGCTCGTCGTCCCTCGACTCGAGCGAGTCCGTGTTCTGCTGGAGAAGCGGGCTGGCCTCGCGCTTGCTGCCGAGCTTCTTCCTTCTGTTCAACGCGTCCTCGTTCTCCTGAGACTGATAGAGATAGTCCGACTCGCTCGACGGATAACCGTTCGTTCTCGTCTGACCTCGCGGCGTGGTGACGGACAGCTCAGGCACTTCGCTCTGCCTCCTGTCCGCCGCCGTCACCGAGCCGTCTTTATAACGCTGCTCCTCGAAGGAGCCTTGGTACGAGTCCGGATACTCGTCGTACGACTCTTGATACTCTTGATAAGTTTCCTGATAGTTGTTTTTATACGTCGTAGGCACGTCGTTCTGTTTACTGTACGGCGTTTGATAATCTGCGAAATCTTCCTGCGGCTGCTTCGTGTAGGGCTGCTGATAATTATCCTGCGTAACAGGCACTTGATTATACGTCTCTTGATAAGTCTTCTGATAATCGGTCGACGTATTGATATTGTACTGGGAATCATACTGCTGCTGCTGCGGCTGATACTGATTGTAGGTGTTCGTGACGTTATTTTGATCGTAAGCGCTCGTCGGCACGGTGGTATCGTAACCGTCGTATTGCTCCTGATAAACGTCCTGTTGCTTGTTGTAGTCCGGCTGCTGATACTGAACGTTGTTCTGATTGAAGCCCATCTCGTGAAAATTGTCCTCGATTACCATACCGTCGGGCTTGTCGTACTGGTTCTTCGCCTGATTCGCGTACTGATGATCGTTCGCCTGGCTGGCGATCGGATATGTCGTGTCCAGATACGGTTCCTGATACGCCTGGGTGTTCTGCTGCGCGTAAGGCTGCTGCTGATACTCGTCCTTGTACGAGTTCTGCTGCGCGTACGCCGTCGTCTGCTCGTAGCTATTTTGCGTATGCTGCTCTGGATACGACTGACTGTACTGGCCGTCGACCTGCGTCGCGTAGCCGTACTGATTATCCTGATTTACCTCGGGATACCGAGTCGTGTTGGCGGTGGTGTCGGTCTGGCCGCTCGGCTGCTGGCTGTAAATGTTCTCCGTATACGTGTCCTGCGGCAGATTGTCCTGACTACGATAAGCGTAATTATAGTCCTCGTTATAATCGGATTTGTAGTAGCTCTCCTCGGAGGGCGTTCTGGTCTTTGGCAGTTGTCTGCTCGGCGTGGCGGGCAGAGAGGCGAGCTTACGGCTGATCACCACGTTGCTCGGCTTGGTCGGGGTCGGAGGTAGTTTCTTACCGGTGCCGCCCTCCTGCCGCGACATCGGACGTTGCTGCGGCTGCAAGATCTTCCGGCGACGAGTATTATATCCGCTTTACAAAGAATAACAGACAGAGAAACATTAGATATATATATAGCAGTATATATCAATTATATCATATTATGTATATTTAATATACGTATCAGGTCTCATTCTTTTAAGTTTAGTTTTTCAATTTTAATTCTTCTACTTTTTAATTTTCGATAATTATAATTGCAGTTTTACATATCTAAACGCGCTTTTCTTTGATGATAAAATTAGAATAAAAAAATTCTATAATGAAGCGTGACGTACTTATAATCGAGTTCTTCCGATTCGTAGCTACGCTGTCTGGTAACAGTGGGTCTGTAGTCCGGCCGGTGTATACCGATGCTCGAAGCCGGCCTCTGCGGAAGCGTCTTTCTGTTCCGTTTATTTTCATAGTACGTATTTGTTCCCAATAATCGTTTCCCTCCGCTGTCCCACTGCCTGTCCTCGTCGTCCTGACCGTATCTGCGAAGAGAGAAAGAGAGGACGGAGGGATTCAATTTCATCTCCGATGACTTTACTGTTTTACATTGCCGGCATTCGTTGCGGCACCGCTGCTAACTTACCTCTCATCCTGACAGACGTATCCCGTTATGGTGTCGTAGTATTCGTTATACCTAATATCCGTTTCGCATTCCGGATACGTGGCGTTCATTTTATTCACTCTACTGTCGCTGCCATATCCATCAGCGTAATACGAGTGATCGTCGTATAGAGTCATCTGTCTCTCCAGAGACGGTCTTCTGTACGGAACTGCTTAGAAAATAGGCAAAAAAAAAAGTCACATACATTCATCTTCATTTTTGACAACGCATCATAGCGAATATTCAATAAAAATTAAAAGCGAGTGGGTTTAATTAAAAATACGCAGACGCATTTAACGCATATTTTATTTATTGTTGCGTAATCGAGCGTAGGACTCCGTGTAAAATGTAAGGATAAAGGGGAAGGAAAGCAGAAGATGGGGAAAAATTTCACTGGACAATCCGCGATGCAATTAATCGGGGGTCTAGTACCTTTTCCTTTCGGTCTTCTTGTGGTAGTCGTCGTGTTGTTTGTATAATACTCAGTATCGCTATAAATTCTCGTATCATCGATCCTCGTGCCAGGATAATCATATGTGTCGCTGTACCAGCCGTCTTGGCTGAAAGCATGAGAAAACGATCAAAATTCTTTGGTCACATCAGAACGAAGGGGAGATTGAGCCGAGGATGAGATGATGATAACGGTGACTTTTTTTTATCGATCTTCTTGAATGATCAGCTGCGATTAACTAATTGCAGCATGCAAATGCCTGTGAATTGGTTCAATGCGTTGCTTGCGGATTAATATTTCCGACTTCAATGACATATGGAGTGTGTATTTCCTCCCGTTAAAATTTTCGAACTATTTTTTAAGTCGCAGAGCCATATGCAACTAAAATATAAGCCACTATCAATTAAAGGCATGAGTTTCTTATATATATATTTTTTATTGGTACATTGTTCAGGCGAAACGAGTGCTCGGCGAGTGTTGGCCTACATCGTAACAAACTGCTCGCCCGACGTAATCACTGTTGCGATCGATGTGTTTGCAATTGCATACGATTAATTGAGTGCAATGCAATCACAAGCTAACCTAGCGTTGCGATAAATGCACAATGTGGTGCCGGTCGTGATATGCATGGTAAGAACAAAACATATAATAGATGAAGTCAATAATCGCGTATGCATGAGTGAAATATGTGCTGAAAGAGGTTCGCTGAAATTCTCGCGCGGCCGCGACTCGTATCGTACCTGTCCTCGTAATCCCACGTGTGCTTCCGTCGTCTGAATCAGGCAAGAAAATAAATATAAACGATTTTCTTCCGTCGCATTAATCTCTGTGAACTTAACAAGTTAAAAGGGACTACTGCGCATGAACAGTAAACGCTCTACATATATCTTTGGTTTCGCACAAAACAGCGTCATAAATCATTACGTCATAGGAATTACTTGTTATAGCATGTTTTGGATCTAATTATTTTACTTGTCGAATACGCTAATTGGAAATTCTCGCGACCTCTCAACGCGCGTCTGCAGTATACCTGTACTCTTTGTAGTGCTTCGGTCTACTGTTGTAGAAGAGTGGCTCGGAAGACTCTGAGGGATGCTGGGACTGCAAGTACCGCTGCGAAAGACCATCCTCCGGATATGGCTCGTCGTACCTCGGACTGTGCCCCGAGCCTCCGTAACTTCCGTAATTACCAGGCGCCAGCCTTCCTCCGACGGTGACTGGAATCTGGTGACATTACTCTCTCTTAATTTATGACCGCCGTAATTAAAATATATGTCGCCGGCGGAGCGGACAAGTGGATTAGAAAAGTCAATCGTTCAAAATGACAGTCCAGAGAGTTTTGCAATTAAATAACTTGTTATATTGAAAGTTATGTCAATGTTCGTTACAGTCATTTAGTATAGCATATCTTATTTCGTTTAAGTGTCCCGCGCAAGAACTTTCCTCTCGCCGCGGTCGATCAATACCTGATGATCGTCTCTCTCGTAACTGTTTTCTCTCGATGTCTCGAGGGACCTTTGAGGTGTAGCCAGTTGGTTAGCCGCCGTACGGAACTGCGAGGCCGAGCTGTTCGCACCCTGGCCACCTACTGGATAATTCAAATCCGACGTGTAGTCAGAGTCCTCCGAGTATCCCGCTGAAAGATGGATTACAACGTATAGTGTATTGGGGGAAGATGATCGAGGGGGAAACTGGAGTAAAAGTTTTTAGAGCGACGCCCGATAATGCCCTGAGATAATATCGCATTGGGATATTGGAATCGTAGCCTCGCTTCTGCAACGTTGACGGAAATCATTTTATTTTATTCCCTCACCCCCATCCCCCCTTGTGGCTGAAGAATGTTAGGAAACAATAAGCGACACACAAAACAGAAAGAAGAAAAACGAAAGTCATACTTTGGAGCAGGCGGAAAAATGCAAATTATTTTTCGCTAAGTTCTATTTTCAGGCCTGCCTAATTAGAACACACAAATCGATAATGCACCTCGCAAAATTCACGTTTACATCAGAACAGTCGAGTTGACGCGCGGTTCCGCGTTCGTTTCCCTGAATAAAACGTAGAAGCCAATTCCAACTTCGTCGTGACAGTTTCGCAACTTCCCGCAGGCAGAATTGGTCGATATTGGTAGAATCCGGGAACTGAAGTGGTGCAATAGCAGGAAGCAAGATAAGTATAGTTAACAGCCATGCGACAAATTGATCGTTATGTAGGCATCATCTCGATTTTCTTTTTTTTTTCTTCTTTTTTTAAATCTCTCGTGTGTGTCTTAATTTCTTCCAGAAATTGGGAGACCGGTGGGAAATGCAAATTATCGTACGGAGGGTGTTATGGAACGTTTGCAAGAACATAGAACGGAAGAAAGATATATCGGCCAGACATCAACGATTTGTTTAGTATACAGAGAGATAGCTAGTCTGCTTGCTGCATGCCTTCTCATAGCTCTGTTACACGGGCTAAGGGGGTTGCTAGAAAAGGGGGTGTAACAACTGGGTGGTAAGTTACCGACGACACGTCGATAGCCGATAACACATATGAAAATGGCGTCTCGTATGCCTGTTTTCTTCCAGGGTATCGCAGGCTAACATACACCTCCTCCGTGGGTAAAGGCACGCGGCGCACGGTCGCACAATTGCAAAATAGTTGGGGACCAGCACGGAACCAAATTGATTTCTCTCGCATGGAAAAACAAGGGCGTAAAAGTTTTATGACTTACTCGGAAGTAGCGTTCAAGCGAACGACCTAGAAAGCCACGGTTTCTAAAAATACTGCAAGTATGTCAGACGACCCGACGTGTGGATGAAAGTGTCGTGTGACGTAGGCTGCAGCAAATTAGCGCTCGCGACGTATAAATATTACACCGTTATCCGCACGACAATCGATCCTCTCGCGCATCACGATTTTTTCTCCTCCGAGTCGAGACGAAAAGGAAAAAACGGAGTAGTTTTTTCAGTCGTGTCCGATAGAGCGGAGGTATCGCGGGTAGTAGCGCGCGCGTCGCGAATAGGATTCGTAATATAAGGAGTGGAAGATACGCGCGGAATAAAGCTGGAATCGAAATAGTCCGATATCTATATTTTTATTTTAATACGCTGACTCTATTACGGAGATCAATAACGCGATCGCTTGCTTTCTCAGTTAACATCGGGAGACGTATATATGTTTTTTTCATTTACTCGGATTTCGTCGCGAATCAAATTTCCACGAAGGAAAGAGGAATCGGTCCTCAGGTATCCTCCGCGCGAGCAAACGTGCCGGGTCAGAGACGAAATTCGATCGGGGGACGAATTTCTTACCGCGCCCCGTAAACAGTGCGATTCGCGAATAAAAATATCAGCCATCTAAACTTGTTGTAACTTGACGGTACTTACAGTGGCCTATATTGTACAATATCTGCCTTCGTGCCTGTTCGGCCCGCGCCTCCTGGTCCATCATGTTGTTCAGCATTTCCAGCTTCCTCTGCAGATCGGCCGCATCCGTGTTCTCGGCGTCTTTCGAAAAGATAGATATCGATGGGGAAAACAGTTAATCGCGAGTTCTCGAATAATCGTGACGTCTTCAAACGATCTGTCATCCTACGTTTACTTAGATACGTATCTTAGTTTTTCTCTCGTAAAAAATAAAGGTTGACTAATTAACTGAATGCCACCTATGTCGTGTGTGTCTACAACAAATGTTACCACTATTTACCTATATCTAACGAGCTCGCGACTAAAACAGCTACCAAGAACTTTGATAAAATATTGTTTGTAGTCCCGTACGTAATCATTGCATATTCTTGCATATTTTTTTCTAATTTAACTGACATAAAACGTATCCGTTTTGTGCCGTACTCGGGTGTATATACATTGCTCGAAAATTGCGTAAATCTCAGTAAGTGGTCTAGAAAGAGCAATCTACCTCGCCAGATTACTCTGTATAAATAATATCAACTCTCAAAGTTATCGCTTTCCTCTTTCCTCCCCTCCCCCTCCCTCGTTCCCTCTCTCTCTCTCTCTTTCCGCGCTCAATCATAATTACATATTGAACCAACAAACTCCCGAGGAGGGTTTGCAAACTTTATCAAACTACGACAACGCGCGACTCGCCGCTTCCGGAGAGCTCAGTCCGATTTATTACGAGGACTATCTCGCGAGCTACTCCATTCCAGCCAACAGTTCTGCTACTCCGACGGCGTTGGAAAATACACCTCCCCCCCCCGACCCTTCGGTGGAAAGAAAAGGCCGAACATCCCTCGGCGTTTACTCCACGCGCGCGTTGACTACATCAGTTTCTCGTGCCCGCCATCGCGCCATCCATCCTATCCCTAAGGACAGTCAGCTACTTAACTAACACTTCGATCGCCTATTTAGACATGGTAGACGTCTCGATGAAAGTACCATCGCTGATCTCACTCCAAAATGGAGCACGTTTCAGCTGCATAAAATATCCTTCATGTTTTTCTCGTAGGATTAATTTAATTTTCGCAATTTTTTATCACCGTACAACACAAGTAAGAAAATGACCAGCTTGATCATTACGGGCTGCCTTTTCTTCGCTTGAGAAATAATCGGATGCCGCAACAACGTGATCTTAGCACACACACATTTTGCGTTCTCGTTCTTCTTTGCGGAGTGTGTATCTTGTGGCGGCTCTTTTGCGTGTAATTTCTGCTAAATCTTTGATACGTACAGCTCGCCGCAACGTGTCACACGGAGCACGATTCCCAGCGTCTCGTATCTCGTCCACTCCTCCTGGATGCAATTAAAAAAAGGGTCAAGCCCTGGAGAAGAGCGGGTCATCTCCGCGAGCGCCGTCCACCTTCCTTTGAGAACCGCCAGCCGCTGCCGCGCGGCGCCAAGTTTCAGTCCTACCTCAATCTCGGCGGCACGGTGTGTCTCCACCCCTTTCGGTGACCCCTCGTTAGCCGCCCTGCAACTGCAGCCGGCGGCTCTCTCTTGCTCTCTCTCTCTCTCTCTCTCTTTCTCTCTCTCTCGTCCGCCTTGCGCGCCGACTCCGTCGTCGTCTCCTCGCGGCGAAAAAATATGAGGAAAAAATATGAGGGGAAAAAGGAAACACATCCAGCTGAGTGCTGGTGGTAACGCGAGAATTGGAAAATGGTATCTTGACACACGTCCTCTCGCCGCGTCCTCCTGCCGGACGGGCGGGATATAAATGCAATGCCGTAACTGCAGGCGTCGGTAATGGCGTAACAGTAACAGCTGGCCGCCCGTATATTGACAAACTTTTAGCGACAACTGTGACGCCACGTTCATCGCGAAAGCGCGGTCTCTTCCTCGCTCCGAAAGTGCTCTCCCTCTATTTCTGCTCCGCTCCGCTATTTTCCCCGTTCCTCCGAGTGTCAGACACGTCACTCACCTACGGGATGGCTAAATTAAGGGCATCGATATCGCGGCCGAATATAATCGGGGATGAGTTCACGTGCTGTATATAGTCCGTGATATACAGAACGTCTTTCGTATCTGTTCTTTGCCCCTTTCATTATTTTACATTATCCGCTAAATTGGTATTTTGATATATGCATTATTTTGTTCATTTCAATTGTAAGATACGATATAAATTCGCGTGTTTTCCTTCGATCCATCTTACTATTCTGTGCACAATTATGGCAGAGCCACAACCTTCCGGAACAAGAAACCGGACCGTACCTCTCGGCGGGTTTCCTCAAAGAAACGAAATAAATTTCACACAATAGAGAGCGCCGAAACCGTGGTTTCCACCCTCTCCGTGTTCTCTCGCCGCTTGAAGGAATTATACCACGTTACCGTGCTTCTCAAGCACGGTTCTATTGATTCTTTTGCGACTCGAAAGAATCGCTTCAGCTGACTTCGAATGGGCGTTTGACGTCCCTCTGGTGAAACCAATTGAGAAGGATTTTTCACGTCAATATAAAACGTCTCGAGAAATACTCGAAATCTTCTCAGACATCTCATCGTCATTATCATACAATTACGTAGGAAGTTTGTGCGATAAAAGAACGTATTTATATGCAATTTATAGCTTCGATTCAATTTTAGCATTTTCTTATTGAATTGACGCACCATTGGATTAATATTAAATGTGGAATATTTATTATATTAATCTTATTTCTATTATAACAGAATGAAATCCATTATATTGCCATCATAAAAGTTTCTAGATAATTAAATATCCAATATCGTTTCATCCTTATCTTAGAGCAGCGGATTGCCTAGAATAGCGCGAAAAGTGAACCCGTGTATTTCGTTCTAAATGGGTCGCCTTATATACCGACAAGCGACACAGGTGACGATTTACTGCCGAGTTAAATCTCCGGAAGGTTGTCTTCGTTCTACTCATCGTCCCTCGTCGCTTTTATCTCTAACCTCGTATATCCGGTTTGCCTCTTCGTACTCGGCCACATACATGGCTGAACGGAAGCGTATAATTGGTTCATTTTAAATAATACGAAATAAATAGTTGTCTTTCAGAGTGTCAGCCTAATATGCATATATTTTTACACACACAAATGCAACAGATTTATTTCTCGCTGAAATGACGTTTTTCGCGATTTTTCACGACAGCTACGAAAATATTTAATTGTAAACGACAATTAAATGATTAATCGTAATATCAAATAAAACGAAGAAACGTTCCAGCTTTGCGAAACGATCGTTTTGTAAATGTAATAACTGGCGCGCGGTTCAATATTTCATTAATACCGTTTTAAATCCGCATATTAATCCGGCCAACAGTTTGCGCGATGGTCGAAAAATATCCTATTTATTTGTTGTATGTTGTACACAACTATTGGCTGTTATTTGTCGTACATTTTGAATGTCTAGATTTTGCCGTGGGTAGAAAAAAATGGGAGATATCGGATCGTACGTTTTGCACATTGAACATTACAAAGCAAAATACATATTGACAAAAATTATTGCGCATCATAAACGCACATTAAACGTTACAAAGTGATACTTTAACAAGGATTGCTGCGCTACACGCATCAGGAACAACGACGAAGAAGAGAACTCCTTCTTCGGATATAACGCATTCGAGCAATGTATACGTCCGTATACGTTTTTAAATGTTAAAGAGAGATTTATTATATTTCAGCCGTAATAATCCGTTTGCACATCGCCGTATATTTAAAGGAAAATTGTCGGTATAATGGTATCGAATATCTATGCATTGTAGTCGACCTGGCGCGTCGCGCAGAAAGAATCTTTGAGTGGTAACTGAATAAACGAACAACTTATCTCGACGTTCTTTCAAAGTGCATCTCTCTCTTTCTCTCTCTTTCTCGAAATGTACATATACCACGTGAATGTCTTTCATTGTACGCGAGAACGGTCGCGGAGAAAAAGAATAGGTATATATATATACACACTCCACGATGCTTGCTCATGCTTGAATAAGATTGAAACTATGTATATAAAAGGGCTCTCCCGTCATATCGCATCCCGAATGAAATCGTACGTAACGACGGACAGTGTACTAACCACTAATATCGGTATTGCCTTCTCCCATCTCGTGGCTCGTGTGTTTGCGATTCTGACGTTAACGTTATAACATAGCAATGCCACACAGCACAATTCCCGTGTAACTAATTACAAGATACAGGTATATAATAGTTATGTAAGGCAGATAGACAGACGGTATAGAGAGAGAGACGGAGATAGGCGGAAAAATAGGGGAGGGGGGAGAAACAAGTGTTCTACGAACAGTCGTTAATTACAGTGTCGCAGCCATAGCTTAATGTATCTGCAGGTACCCTCTCTTTCATGTTTCGATACTTGAAAGAACAACACATATCGTACAGAACAGAATCACTGTGATCTCTTTCTCTTTCTTATCTTTATTCATTCGAAATCACTCTCTCCCTGCCCCCAATTGTGCTATCGCCGCGCCACTGCGTGCACGTGCGACGGTGCTCCGGGAATAAGTGTATACGTCTGTGTGTGTGTGTGTGTATGTGTGTGCGCTCACAAACGAAAAACAAAAAGAAGTTGTACCTGAAGAGAGAAAGTCTCTTTTGTCTTCAGTCGATTCAAGTTAATATCGACCAATTGAACGAATGCAATGCGCAAAAATGCAGCGCCTGAGAGCGAGGCGCGCCTCGAGGGAGGGAGCGCGCTCAATTTTATTGCATCGCATAATCGCGTCGCAAAGCTCATTATTTTTCCGTGACGTGAGAGAGAGTCATCTTTAATGGAAGCGAAACATTTAAGCTGCACGAATGCAAAAGTGACAATAAATTCGCACAGACGGAACAGTCGTGGGCGTGCTCCGCAATAATATTTCTTCCGAGCGTGTAATAAATATCTGACGCCTGTCTCCTTCCCAATTAAGTAATTAAACAGTTATGCAACTTTCTTCAGGCTCTCCACCCGGTTATAAACGAGTTATGTACTCGTATGCTGAAATAATGCAGTTATAACCGTCATAATATCCATCAGTGCGTACAACAAAGCTAATTAAAATGATATTAGACTGACGCAAAACAGGGAAACAGAAGCTGGCAAATAATTGATCAAATAATGAGAAGAGAACGGATATTTCAACGGGTAAATATTTGAGGACATAATAATTCAAACAAATGATCGTTTTCGGAGTTCAAATTGAAAATGAATGTTTATGAAATAAACGTAACGATTAAAACTCATTCGGAGACTCGTCGTCGTCCGCGACTTCGCCGGAGCGAACGCGTTTTTGTCGCGCGATTTTTTTCCATCTGCTTCTTCTCTGTTAATGCCAACAAATTTTTCACTACGTGTGCGTCACTCATAAACACAGTGCTCAGTTTTCCAAAGGCACGTAACGTTCGGTGACTGCTTCTCATCGACCCCTCTGGACATTCAATTTGAAAGAAATTCGTCGCGATAGAAAATGATTTTATCTCATTTGCAACAATATTACCATGGACAGTAGCGTGCGGCCGGTATATTTTCATTTTCCCCGGTAAAAACGGAATAACAATAGCGCGCCGGACGAGAGCAATCAAAGAGAATAACGCCGTGAAAGCAGAAACATCGAACATCCTACCTCTTTTCGCTAAACTCACACATGACAGATTCACACGCAGTGATGGTGATGGTGAAGAGGGAATCATTCAAGGGGATGGTGATGCTGTGCTTGTTTTACGGCGTTGTGTTTCTCGATCGCCCGATGACGCGCGGAAACGAGAGCGGGATGGATGGATGAACCGGACGTATGTACATTGATACGCGGAAAAGGTATTCGAAGAACGGTGAAGAATTAAATTACGAAAAACGCGTCTCGCGCGTCACATCGTTGGGTTTTTCCCCGATGACGTGGCGTGTCGTCGGAGAGGGAAAAGGGGGAGAGGGGAAGGGGTGAAAGGCTCTTGTGTTAGTAGGTTTCCAGTAACACGGCCGCGCGCGTCGCCGCAACGTCGTAATTAAAGCCGGTTAATCAGGTACAAAATCGTATCAAAGCCCATCGTTAACGACTGGAACAGCTTCTAGTCGCGTGACCACCGCCCACTCGGAGGGTACACCCCCGCCTACCCCTCGCACGACACACGCACGTGGTGGGTACCGTACACGAAACCTCGAAAGCAACTGCACTTAAGTTAATGAAACAAGCATACGTGCAGGCTCTGACGGCGCGGACAAAAAATATCCGGCGCGATATGCACAGATAAAACTTGGAATGGGCTCCCCCCTTCCCCCTCGTAAATGCCTCTTTCGGCGGAGAACGCGGCGAGGCCTACTTCGCACCTCCTCGTGAGAACCGAGCCTTCTCGCGGCGCGCGTAATTATTGCAACACCCGCGCGTCATTACTCGGCCGACTCGAGCGCATTGAAAAAAAAACTGACGAGTGGAGAAAGATAAGCCGTGGAATTCGGGAAAGAGAGTGAGAGAGATTTCTGGTGCAGTGACTGACGAGCAAGAAGGGGTTCGTTAATGCTACATAATTGCGTACAAATGAAACAAATAATATTCATCGCGGATCGTGGACACGCGTGCCGATGATCGTCAATGATTTCAGACAATTTGTTCAATGGCCCCGAGAATGGTCCTTCGTCTCTGAACAACAGAAAAGAGCGGCACAATAAATTGTTTTTTTTACACGCGAAATACATCTTGGCATCCTTGGCAACGTTAGAAGATTACCGAGAACGATTTCTCTCTCTTTCTCGAGATAATAAAGCTTAGTATTGAAAATTTCTCTTCGAGCGATCACTCATCTCGGTCATCCCGAGGAGTTGCCACGCTAATTGTAATTAACTGCTTTAATCGAGAGATCGTTAAAGGGGCTCGTTAAATTTTACGGCGGAAGAAACGCGCGGGGAAAAGAGAGAGAGAAAGAGAGAGAGATGGACATGCGAATCCACGATCGGCGAGAGTCGTTACGTTACATCGGGCACTCGGATGCAGGGTCGGTGAAGTCGAAACGATAAAGCGAAAAATAGAGATCTCGCGATCAAGGACGATCCTGCGATCAAGGGATCTCCTGGACGAGGGTACCTGAGCCACACATGGGCCGGGCTGCTCGCAACTGCATTGCTGTTTTGCTCGTTAGCAGGGCTTTCCATCCAGTTCGTTGTACGCGCTTTCCTGATTGGTCAGACACTGATCAGACGGAAGATTGTGGATGTGCATGATTCGAGTGGCGATCATGTCCATCGTTTTGCGCTCTTCATCGCGTGATACATCTCGCGCGATTGCGATTGTCCAAAAAAGTGCGAGTTTCGTGTCTCGTGATTTGTAATCTTCGCCGTTTGTGTGAAAGAAAAATAATGCATGTACGAGAACATACTTTGCGATTTCTTCGAGCAATTTCATGAAGAGATTGTATACTTAGCCGCTATTATGCAAAGTACACTCCAGTACTTTCCCGATACTTTCTTTCATCCGCAGATTTTATTCGTTAATTTGCACTTGTGGAAACATCATCGAGCATCTGCTTCACATTTTGATATTCAACACCGGCTATTATGATAAATTAAATTCTTAAATTAATTTCACAAAAATTTCTATTTCCAATTAAATAAAAAATGATCTTTTATTGTACTAATAAAATATCAACCGTAAATTGATGAAAGAATTTCGTGGGTAAAAAGAAAAGCGGGGGCACTTAGGGCTCCATGTGCTCGATAGAAGTATCGTAAAGTAATCAATGAGGAGGAAAAATCATATCGAAAAGACGCAAAAGGTTCTGACAGTGCGCAAGACCAATATTTTTCTTTCGTACCTTTCTCCCGTTGAATTGTAGCAATAGATATGGCAATTTTCCTTTCGGTAAAAGCTTAGAGACAAGTAAAAACCGCGAAATTTATTTGACCAATACCTGTTATATGCCAATTCCACGTGTCAAAATATAGAGGCGGAGAAAAGTAAAGGGAAATTATGCCGAAAGTCTCTCGATAAGAATCTCGCGCAGTCGACGTAAATACGACGTTAATTTTGTTAGTAACTGACTGATTATCTGCAATTTTCGAAGAAATTGTGTTATCAACTTTCGACATTTTAAGTCAGCGAAATTGTAGTGCACGAGTTCGAAATTCGCTTACCGCTTCTCGATAAAGGGTTACCTTTCTCTCGAATAAACTTTAATTACAATTCCAGCTCCGCGTCTCTCTTTGCGAAAATCTTAATTTTTCTTTAAGCCGCTTCTCTTCCCTCCTGTCTTGTACTACATGACAAGCTAAAAGAACATTTCTCTCTTTCTTCTCTTTACGCTCCCTCGCAGAAGAAAGTCAATGATAAAAAGTATTACACGGTAAAAATCCATTAAATGGTGCGCAGTTGGCGCGGATCGAAAACCGGAAGCGGCAGTGGCGGCGATGGCGGCGGTGATGGGGCAAACGAGAAAGTGCAGAGCGGAAAAAGAAATGGCGTGAGAGAAAGGTAGCTCGCGCGCGGATCCGTACGCGGCGAAAACATCAGCACGTATACATAAAGGGGGAAAGGTTCGTTGTAAAGTGGCCTCGTTTTCCCTCATTTCGCAACACGGTCAAATCGTGCATCGCGTGGTGAAAAATAATTTATGCGTTTAATGGAACGCGGAACGTTTCGTACTCGAACGATCGTCGGGGTGAAAGAGGGGAGGAAGGGAAGGAGAAAGAGAGCGAGGGTCGAGATGGCGTTGAGAAAAGACTCGCGCACTCACGACGACGCGACGCGACGTTAGATTCCAGATCGAGATATTATTACGTGAGAACTCGCTTCGACCGCTCGCGAAATAAATTCCTGAAAAATTTGCATACGGATTAAGCCGCGCGCGCCCCTATCGCGCGCGCTATCGGTCCCGGCTTTATCCGGGCGAATCGTATTAAAAATGTCAAGTGCTTTCGTGCCCCCGTATAAATTCAACCGGATTCGGAAACGCGCCCGAGCGAATCGTAACGTACGATTAGCCCCCTTTTCGCAGACCTTTTCGCCCGCGGAAAGGTCGATAGCGTATCGATCCGCGCGGGCATGTCGACGACCGGGCACTAGGTGAAAGCACGTCAATCCCGGTTAAAGGCCCGCACGCGGTAATTGCATGAACCCTCGTGGTCCTGCGGAAACAGCGGGATTAATGAAAGGTACCGCGCGTATAGCTGATAACGCGGTATGTACGCCAAACCCCGCCGAAAAAGTTGTATAATACTTGTTGCTGTACCACGAGGTAGATACGTCGAAAACTCGGTAAATTACAGGTCGCCGCGTATATCGATATCCGAAGGGACCTCGAGTCGAGTACGAGACCTTGGCAGTGCTCGCCGAGGCGAGAAACGAATCGGGGAAGAGATCAACGAGAGAAGAGGAGAACCGGCAAGCTTAAAGAAATTCGCCCGCTTATGACATCAAAACTTTGTCACGCCAAACTTACTTCGCGTCGTGCCTCTTTCTCATCGCGTGAGTTCTACTGAGAATTTTTAAGCTTGTTAGATTTCAGATTAGGCGAGTTCGATTGGACGCACTCTAGCGCATATTAAAGCCGTTGTACACTGATCTAATCTGAATGTAAAAATCTCGAGAATGATAAAATGCTCAATATATATTTTATAATTTATCGTATAGTACAATAAAGTATGTTCAGGATTTTACGATTGTTTTATATTAAATACCCATCTTCATGATTGTTGATTTATGTACAGTCGTGGACATATCGGTTGCGACACTTTTTTTTAATCAGTTTCAAAACGCACTAATATTTTGCAAATGCGAACCACGATTGGTGTTATAGTGTTTCCTAGACTAAAAATATAGTATATCGTGGTACGCATTTGCAAAATATTAGATGTCTATAAAATATATATCATGTATATTAAATATATATTAAAAACCTATAAAAAAAAGTGTCGCAACCAATCCGTCCACGACTGTACAACGGTTTTTATGTGCAGCAGTGCGCACTAGTGCGTCCAACTGAATCCCGCTATAAGAAACACGGTCGGGGCTAACGATTTTAGATTCCACTCGCGGCAGGAAGAAACACTCGGAATTTCGAGAGGGCAACTTCGCAGCCCCTTTCATTTGCTCGGAAATCCCTCCGTATACTACGAGAACCCCATGTGCCGTTTCTCGGTTACCCTTTTATCGCGCGGAATTGCAGACATCGGAACAATTCGCAGGACACATAACTGCGTAGGGAGAGCGACGAGCGAAGGCGGAATGTGCGCGAGTGCTGAGCGGATTCGACAAGTTCGCAGACGTACTCAATTAAAAGTTCGTCCTGTCGCTCGCTCGATGAGAAGAAGCTCGACGGCTCTCTCACCGATGATGGCTTCGCGTCACTTCTTTTTTCTCTCCCTCTCACCGTCGCGGATTCAACACGTTGCGATCTTGTCGAGTGACGCGGAAAGAACGAAACGCTTGGTGTAATTTCGTACTTCGTTATCGCCGCGATTCCGTCCGCGCAACGCTCGAAATTTCGCTGATCGTGCCATCTTACAGCCTCTCGACTATCCCTTGACCTTAACCCGCGCAATTCTTTTCGTCTATCTACCTCTTTCAGATCTCAGATGACGCCGTTTAAAATTCGCTGGTTGTGAAATTGGAATTGCGATCCGAGCTTTCCTTTCGCGAGCGCACTTTTGGCAATCGCATCGCGCTCAGTGAATACCACGCGGCAAAGAACGAACTGCCACTTTTTTTCTGGCAGGATTTCTCTTAATCTTGCGTACAGAAATCGTATGTGGCGCGATCAGAACGCAGTCATGCTGGCGTTCGAAGGGGACGATCAAGGAGCGAACGGGCGAACGGCCGGATCGGGAGATGCGACGGCGCGAATCGATCGCATAGATAGAACGTCGAAACTGACAAATTACTACGCGAGGATTTGCATGAATATTCCTCGCCGGCAACTGTCGCAGGTCGGGATCTTCTGCTCGCCCTGACATGATGTGACACCGATATACGTCAAACGTATTCCCATATCTCCGTATATATATATGTATATATGTACGATTACATACGTCAGCCATGCGATTCTCATCATCTACCGTAATCTAGCGGGATCGTGTCGTCACTTACCATACGGCAGCTCCAGCCGGCAGTCGATCAGAAGCGAGTGGCCCGTCGGTTTCTTCGTGCCGACGATGTCGTTGCCCCTCTGCTCCAGCTCCAGGCCGAGGCTGACCCACTGACCGGTAGTTTCCTAAAAAAAAAAATCGAAAATGCCCTCCTTTGAAACATGAAAAGGCACTTTTTTTCCGGCCAGTCTGTTAAACCCGGTAAAGCCCCACGGTACGTCGCGGTTACTGCGCTATACGCGCGGTCCGTAATTCCTCATTACTAAAAGTTAAAATCGTTACGGCGACATCCGCGTATCTCCCAGTCGCGGAAACGCCGCGGTATCTTCAACGTACGTGCATAAAATAATGAATTAATTAATACCGGCCATTAGTCACGGTACCTTCAACGGTATATTCGTTGCCGGCGGCGACGGCGGCGGCGGCGGAGCGCGAGAAATAATTCACTCGAAACAATCTCTCTCTCGTATTCCGGCCGCGTCCGGTGCGCAACCCCCGAGAGCAGGTGCGATTATTAGATACGAGTGCCGTCGCGTAATTTATGTAATTGTCGAAGCCGGTATTCTTTCCACGAAATTAGTCTATAAGCGCGGATGCGATATTGCGCCATTGCGGAGATGACGTACCTAACGGACGTGCACGTGCACTTTATGCGCCGCGCCGGCACCCGAGGACGGTTTGAAAGGGAGGAAAAAGAAGCGTATTCAATACTCTCAACTTCACTTTTCCATTTCGCGAGGCGAGTGTTCGGGCGAAAAATCGAGCGCGCAAATTGGCTCGAGTGCAGTGAATCTAAGAAAATCTCGACCAAAATCAATAGACTACTATAGAGTGGAAATGCAGCAGCACCACGGCTGCACTGTTTGATATATATAATTTTTTTTGTTGCCTCACATAGCACGTGACCGTAAAACAAAACGTAGCTTTGAGCATCGATGGTTTAACGGCTTAAAAGCTCCGTAACTACCGTAATTCAAACGAATCACGCCCGAGCGGGGGCTTTTGTCCGTATCAATTTGAGTTTCCGCACTGATCTTTTCCTTCTAAAAATACAAACACTTTTTTGCCCCAATCGCGAGGATGACACGTCGAACTGTTATGTATCGCGACGTTATGTATCGTGACTTTCCCCGATCGAAAAAGTTACTGCCGACGCGGCGGACGATTATAGTTTGTTAAATTATTCACGAGTTTCGCAATCGCTGCAGTTGCAAAATATCTTTAACTAGTTGACGAAAGCATAATTTAAACTCGCGAAGAAAAACTCTCTCTCTCTCTCTCTCTCTCTCTTTTTCTCTCTCCGCACTCTCAACGATGATTTAAACGTAGGAAACTTCGACTTTTCAACACACTTCACGTGCTCCACGCTCCGACTAGCTATCGACGAGGAAAACACCGAGATTGTACTGAATGTCTCACGGCGAAAAAGTATTTCACGAAAACAAGATACAAATCCTGCGGCGGCGCCCTGTCTCGAATGGATCTGTTTGTGCCCGATGAATTCGGCGTGAATTACGATCCGCGGAAAAGGAATTGTGGCCAAATTTCAATGATGCACGAAGAAAAACATATTTGAAATAGCGATACTCCGTTTTATTGCCAAATTACGTCACTTAAACTTTGCTGTTGTTACGTCAATTGGGTTGATGAATTGATTTTCTCTCTGGCATTATGTCATATATATGTCTGGTGTACCAGCATCAATTCCAGAGTGGACGTCGCTAGCGATAGACATTCGAGAAGAATTGTCGTATAATCCCTGGTCATCCCATCTTCTTTTATGGAAAATAACGGGAACGTGATATTTTTGCAGTTCGATATATATATACGTAAATGGCAGGGGGTGGGAATTGTAGACGATTATTCCAATACCGGCTCGTGATCTCAATTGGTCGGACGCGACGGCTAAGATATAATCGGCTATTATTAGGGGGGTTAGGTAGGTTGCATTTTGCCTCTGGAAATCAATAGACCATTAAAGACCAAAGCGGACATCCATCCAGCGGCCGGCGTACGAAAACAACGACGGCAACAGAGAAATCCCTCCCGTGTTCGTATTACACGTAACACGGAGATATACGGAGTATCAGAGATCGGAGTATTAATTTATATTCCCCTACTGGCACGAATCTCTCTCTCTCTCTCCTCTTCGCGTCTCCGCGTCACGTAAATGTCGCATGTAAAAATGTGAATTCTTCTCTCGGACGCGTTGCCGCGCGCGAGCCCGTCATTTTAATGGACAGCGCGACAAATGAATTTTTTTATTATTATGGGAAAAGTTAAAATTTCTCCCGCGTCGCATAGGTACGGGGCGACGTCGTGGACAGCTTCGCCCCGTTAATGGCGCTAAAATAAGAAGGACAGCAGTTCAGGAGCACCGTGCGGTCGCTCGTTCTAGTTAATTCCGCCCTATTACGGTGCTACTGACGAAGGGGAGAGGAGGAGAGTCGAATTAGGTTAGCGGAGAACTGGCGTGACGCACCAATACCGCCCCCACACCTTTCTGGTTTCAATCTCTTTTCTCGCAACCCGGTCTAATTAACGTATCTATCATGAGGAAAGGATAGGAAAGTGAAGATATATACGCGCTCGCGTATTCCTCCAGCGCGAGAAGATGGTCGTCGCGTCGTCGATCGATCGCTATCACTTACGGCGGCGGCCCAATATGCACTTCTATCGAGCGCCGGAGAGAGGGGATATGATTTCTCAATGACATTAGAACGGAGAAAACGAGTTTTCACGCAATTTATCGACTTCCGCTGCCGGATAGAGCCGCGCGGCAGCGGAGGAGGAAGAAGATGGCTCTTTCTTGTCGGACAGGATAATTTTTTATTCGTTCGAAAGGAAGAAGTGCACGGTAGATTAATGAATGTAAAATCGCACGTGTCACCTCTCGCTCTATTCCAAAGCTATTTTGTCGCATCGGACGTTATTTCCCCGGAAATTATCGCGTGGTACGATTTATTTCCTCCGCGTGACATATACCGCGGCTACGCGGACGCGACGGCCGGGGGGGAAGAAGTTGGAGAAATGCATCGTTAAACCGCGCGTTTCTCCGCGCGAGCCGACGTGTGCATGACGCGACCGCTAATAGTCCGTCTCATTCGCCCCTTTCTTCTGCCACCGTCTCTTCTCATCCGTGCCCACCGCGTCCTGATGCACGTCGTCGGCGAGGTCTCGGCGGTTCTTAATCTCGCGACGATAAAAAGAAAATTGCCGACGCGACGACAACGTCGTCGTGGAAGCCGGTGATCGTGCGACTGCCGAAGGATGGGGTTGACGAGCGTTCGCGAATGGGACACGACACCCGCGTAATTAAGCGTCCGACGGCACAATGACTCACTCTCTCTCTCTCTCCACCAGCCGGCAGAAATACCCGCGGCTCGCGGCATCGTGCACGAGACGGCGTTAGAATTCAACGATTTTCAGTTCGGTGAGAAATTGCGGGTGTGTTGTGGAAATAGCGCGCAAACGGTCGGCTGACTTTCCGAAGGACCGCGCGCAAGGACAGCCGCAAGTTTGAAGCTCTCTCGTCGCGGTGAAAAGTCAGTCAGCTCTCGCGTCGCTTGCAATCCGCCCGAGCTGCCCGATTATACCGATCACGATTGAGAAAACTTTTGTTCGCCGGTGGTAGACGTGTATTGTCATGCGAGATACAATCACGCGGTCTGGGCTACAAACCGCATAATTGCGAATATGGCAGGTTAGACTATAATACGTCTCGAACGAGACGTGTTGTAGTATGTTCATCATGTGAACTCGAACGCACCAGCGGCATTGTTTGCGCGTTTATACTTGCGCATTCGTTACGGACGGCCGACGATTTGTCTTAAGCCGTTTGGAATGACGGCTGCATTTGCAGGCGAGGTATTATTTCGCTTGAGAAACATGACGCTTGTACGGCTGTACGGCTAATATTTTACAAATCGAGAAAGTTAATATCGTTGGATATAGTAATGCGAAATTGCCCTTTGGCCGGTTTAAAAAGGGCTTCGCGAGGAATTCTCGAAAAGCGTCTCTCACTTTCCGAGAATGCGTCAAAGGTAATAACGCGTTATTACCTTTGACGTTTATTACTGCCTTTCGCGAGCAATAACAATATTTTAAATATTCTCACTTGCAATGAATCTGTTTGATATCCAATCGCCCCCGTCAAACGATCCTACGCGCAACAGGAAGGATTAATGGTAACGATTTATTTCTGTCGCTTTATTACGTCCCGTGTTTATGTAACTAGACGGGCGGGCACGAACACAACGGGGCCGTTCATTCGATAGTGCCAGAGCGCACATAACGCGTGTCCCACGCGTCGACGGGTATGTGCTTCGATTTTTCCACCCACGAGGAAACGCAAGGAGAGAGCTCGTTCTCGCTCTCCGATAAAAGCTCGTCTGGACTCGGCGCGGCGCGGCGCGGCGCACGGACCGCGCTTGATTTCCCGCTCCCGGATTCAGAATGGAATCCGCCCGACGATTGTCCGGCTCGTCAATTCTTCGGGTCAACAAAGCGGTCGGTGCTACATCCACTGTGCCGCGGGTCTCACGAGCCACTAGTGAAGAGCAAACAGCAAGTAACTCGCCACCGAAATGTCCCAACTCGGAGGATGGCGTCCCCCCCTCCCCCCTCGTTTTGTTCCTGACACGAGAACGCTCGACCACGTGTCTACGAGCGTGACGTGATTTCGACAGGACTATAGGGTGACTACTCCAGCCGAGCGAAGAAGGAGAGCCGAGCCAAGAAGAGGGGTGGGAAAAGGTAGAAGCGTAGATGGCCCGCGCGATCGATCGACGACTCCTTCTTGCTTCCATAACGTTTTCCTCTCCTTTCTCTCTCCTCCCTTCCCCTCCCCGCCCCGCCGCACCAGTCGTCCCCGAAAGTATACGATCGTCCATCAGACTGAAATTCTCCATGGATCACGAAGATGATCCCGGGGATCCGTTTCCCATCAGCCCGGTCGCCCGAGCCGTCGCGCAGTTACGGCCGCTTCTCTCTTACGTTATACACGCGCGCGGCGCGGATAAGCTCTCTTTGCCGCCGTCGCTATTAAGTAAGTCGACGGTGGTCTCGTTCTTGTTTTCTCGTTCGGGTTACAGCGGAAAATGTCAGGGAGCCACTTAAACGGGCCGTCGATTGATTTTCCGGCGACCGTTAAAGCCGAGGTAGGGAAGGATCTAGGCTGTCGTCGTCGCCGGCTATCAGCGAGATGGATAGATAGATGTGGACAGACGGAGGACGAATAGACAGATGGGTGGAACGAGAGAGATAGAGAGAGACAAAGAAAAAGATTCGAATTGGTAATGAAAATGCAAATCGCGAAAAATAAATCGCTCGCGAACAAAGGTCCGATACGAACGAGCGAGGGAATCCATCTCACCTTCGACGACCGAAGTCGCGCAAAACCAGAGGGAGGAAATGCGATAGCTGCTCGCGCTATTAATCAGAGTCTCGCGAATTAAAGCTCGAGACACAAAGGTCGAGGTGAGTGTGTTCGCGAGCGTTGCGAATCAGCTGTACCGAGATTTGGAGTGTGTTGAATCAGCCGCTGTTGAGTCGATCTGCCGACATGAAAATCTTCCGCTCGCGCTGTGCCTCCGCGGGAATTTCGTTGTCATGTAAAGCGGGTCGCGCCGATGACGCGGCGACGTCGGTGACACACCGAAGGCAGGAGACAAAAGATCGAGTACGAAAATGTCCGTTAAGCACACGGAGACGCTGTCAGGCACCGCGTCAGTAGCACGCGAGCGAGAGCGGGCGTACTCGACGCCGTCGGGTACGGGGAAGGGGGGGGGTGGGGACAATAAGACATCAGCGTCCGTGGCGAATCGCAATCCACGTCGGTTGGCGGCGTCAGGCCGGAATTATTCGTCGCTCGGCACAGGTGTATTTCCAATGCGTATCGAATCGGGGGCCGTATGTAGACCTCGCGTGCCGTTTTATGAATATTTTAAGCCGCGGCTGACCCAGATCGTCCTCTCCGGCGGCACGAAGGGAAGGCGATCTGACCTCGCGCATTGGTACTTCGAGGCTCGTTTACCCTCTCACCCCCGTCCGCGTTTTTTCGCCCAGCACCGACGTCGAGAGCACCGCGGTTACATATCGTCTTCATCATCTGTCCCCGTTCGCGTCATCTTTCATCCACTCTCGACCGAGTTTCCCCCCCCCCTCCCGGCCGAGCTCTCCGACCGCGTTGTCTCTTCCGTCGCGCTGGCCTCTTTTATCCATTTTACACACGTGCGCGCATATATTTACCGTCTCCTTTCCCTCCCTTCCGCATCGACGCTTTATCTCCGCGAGTGTCACTGCTGCTGCGGAGCGCGCGCGTGGCTCGTCGAACGCTCGTCCAGAAAGCGTGGAGGGAACGATTTACAGTGTGATTTGTGGATTCACCCATTGTTGCCGCAATCGTGCGGTTTAAAGCGGAAAGCCGAACGAAAGAACTTCGCCGAGAAAGAGAGAAAGGGAGACAGCGCCTTAAACGCATCTCTCGTCGCGGATTAAAGGAACAGCGGCGTCGCTTTTGTGCTCGCGATCGCGGGTCATAGATCACACGGTCGTCAACTTCTGCTCTCGCACCGAAGAGTAACTATCTCACGGGCGAGATGTAATGGAGATAAAGGATATAAAAATTGTCGCGCGAAATACTTTATTTCGCGAGTGTGAATGGGAGATCGTTAGCGCGAGGAGAGTCTCTTCCTCGGCGAGGAGGGTCGCCCGATAAATGGCACGCTTCCATCGTGCCACAGGCCCTCTTCCGCGAAGCGAAGGAAAAGCGCGCGAATCAGCTGAATATTTCGTCAAGGTCGTTGCCTTTCCTGAGGCCCGCTTGCATGTGTGTGCACGCAGCACAGAGTCGCCGTCGTCGTAAACCCACCGTCGACCACATCGCCCACTCGGCGACCCGGAGCTACGCCGGACGTTTTCATTGAGCGTCGAGATTTGGCCAAACGCCAAGTGACGTCACGAGCGGACGGGGATCCGGGTATTGCCGATAGGCGATGATGGCCGATGTCTCTCGTGGTCGAAAACGGCACCCGAGCGGCGATTTCGGATCTCGTCGATTTCCGAACCGTTCGAACGCGGAAAGATCGTGCGGACGCGAGTTTGAATCTTTAGCAAAAGGCGATTATCTTTTCATCGAGAAATGCAAATTTTCGTTTCTTTTTACAGGAGTTTTCATTGCGAGCGAAAAGTTTTGTGATCAAACACGGCGTCGGGCACCGTAATCTTTCGGGTGTAAAAGAGACAGCTTCACGAAAGAGATACTCACGAAGAGAGTAGCTTTAGTAAACGAATGCAAAAGTATAGAACTATGTTCTCATGCAACAAAATTGACCAATATGTTTAAAATGGAACTCTCTCGTTTGATTTTCGTTTTTCCGAAAGATACTGCAGATATATTTCGCGTGGAAGAAGCAAACAAGCTACGTCTGACTAAAGTCAGCTTTTTCTACTTGTTTGTCGATGTTTTATATATATATTGGTCATCTTTTGACATATTTTCCCACAAATTATTTGCGCTCATTAAAACTGCAATCTCGCTGAAATATAAATTATGATGAAACAACTTAGAAAACTGTCACGCTGGTCAGCATCAACTGGAATTTTAACTTTTCATAGAAAAAAGTTCCAATCCGATTTATGATACTGATAATGAGATCGCAAAAAGAACAACGGGAAATCGACTTTAAGGCACTCCGGTCCTCTGGGAATTTGAATAACAACTGGGAAAGAGGAGCAAAAGAAAACGAGAATCGCTTCTTCGTTTCCGGGTCGCGCATGACTGACTTCTGTCTGGTCATTTAAAAGAATGACTGAACGCCCCAAAGAGTTATTATTCTCGCCAGAGGAAAGGGTGATTTTGCCGAATGAATATCTTGCAGTTTCTTCGATCCCGGCCGCAACCTTGAGACGCGAAGCATTCGGGCAATTTAATTAGCGAAAATTCACTTTTGTCGTCGTGCACGAGTGCGTTCAACCGTGCCCTCGCAAGACGAAGGCGGAAAGATAAAGGAAACGAAATCATAGGAAAGAAATCTCGGTGGGTCCGTAAAACCCCCCCAAATGGCATGCCGTGGTAATACAAGAGTGAAAAGAATCCGGATCTTAATCCCTCGCGAGTCCCTCGCATACACGCTTTTCACATGGAAAACCAGACCGGAGGAGATCCATCCGCGTACGTCACTTTATCGCATGAGTCGCCAAGTGAAATGTAATTTGCGTTACGCAAATCGACATCCCCGTAGTTCCGGTAACTTACGTTTCAAGAGTCTGAGAGCACGCCCGATGGAAGCGGCGACGATAAGAGAAATTGGGTCCCCCGCGGCTGCTATTAATATCTAATTATGCGCACTAATTATGAACGCAATATGCATCGTAAATGTATCTTAGAGAGAGAGAGAGAGAGAGAGAGAGAGAGAGAGAGAGGGAAAGGAAACGGAAAAAGAGAGAGGGAGAGAGAGAAATAAATCGCCATTTCTGCTATCACAATTGAGTTGCTTGCTCGCGTCAGCGACGTAAATTACGCGCTGTCGTTAATCACGTCGTATTCTTCGAGTACGGTGTACACTCTGCATTTGCGCGTGATTGCGTTTGTGAAAACACACAACGAATTAAGCGACGGTACGGGTCACCGCTGCGTCACCTTCGCGAATTCAATTTATACACGCGCGACATAATATATCGGGGCCGAATTGACCTCTCACGATCGGTCACGCATCGGACGTGACGTCGATGGATTGTGTCACGTACTGTGTTTATAGCTCGCTCGTCGTTTCTGAATTTATGGCGCTTTATGGAGGAGGGAGGGGAAAAAAAGATCGCACACAGAATTTTCGCACCCCGACGATAATAGAGAGCTACGACGTGACGGACATTTACTGAAGAATAAATTTCGCCTTGCCGACGGTTAACCACTTATTCCATCCAAAATCAACGGATAAGCCTGATCAGTGTAACGTAATGAAAATAGCGATTGATTTTGCTTCCGTTCGGCGAGCAAACACTCGTCGAATTTCATTTCGCGTAAGATGGCTACTAAAGACGGAGGAAGAGCTGACGGGACGGGGAATGAGCGAATTCTACGGAAGATCATTACATGCCGAGGGTGCTTAAGAATTGCTCGTAAATCATAATCGGCGCGCGATGACATTCCCTTAAAAATAGTCGATCTCTATCCCTTCGAGACAGAAATATAAATGAATAAGGCGAAACGGGGTTCTATCTATCTATCTACCTCTCGTTCTTGCGAACTGCAAGGACGTTTGTCACTGCCATCTCGCGAGGCGGTAACAGCGGGGTATATCATCGAATGTTTCAATCGCTTTGAAACGTCGCGCAAAAACGTGAACGAGTGTAATATTGCCAGTGTAGAGCGAAGTGTTAGGTGAGAACATGTTAGTGTACCGTGTCAGTGATGATGTCTGGCTGTGTGTTACTGTTGGTGTCACGCACGTCGGACGTGCGCCGTTCGGATTGCCGATCCTGTATCTCCGCCGTACGACTTAAGTTGCACTGATTTCTCGTTACCTCGTTCATGTAGGACACCTCTGACAGTGGGATATAGTAGTAGCCCAGAAAGCGGTCCCACAAGAATCCCTTGCACCACACCTCCACCACGAGCCCGGCGTTCATGTCATTTGTTTCGCTGCGTAACAAACAAGTTCCATTAACCTTTTGCGGGAACGGCCGAAGAAATATCGGCGTCGTGAGTGGAGTAAACAACTGTGCTTTCCGTGCAAAGTAGATTAAACGAAATTTAACGGCGAGACTCCAACGCGGTTTAAATTCGCCGGCGCGGCGTCAAACGAGCTGCGTGAGCGAGCCAAGATCAAGAACGATATATCCTCGCGTAACGGTCGAATTGCGCAACAAGACAATCCCATTTAATCCGCAAGCCAATTTTATTTCAGCTTTTCTTTACATTTCTCTTTGTTTTTTTTTCGGTGAGAGGGGGGGGGTAATCCATTTAGCAGCCCGTTCAAAAAACAAAGATTGTAATGGACCGACGATCTCATCTCAAACAAGGGAGTTTGTTAAGCTAAAGGGTTGATAATACCGAGTCGTGAAAAAGAAGCACGTCTCTTCTCCCTCTGTGTTTATTGAAAATTTGAAAATATTCGCGATTCTTGACTTCGCCGCGCTCAGCAAATTCGTGAATCGGCCGACGTATACAGTAGAAAAAAAAATGCAAATTTACTGTTCAAAAATCGCTACAAACCATAATTCTTAACTGATCGGGACGAATTTTTTTTTAAATTAATCGTTAAGGAATTTCAAAAAAGACTGTGGAGTTTGATTTTTAAGGAAGGCTCTCTGAAATGTGCGATATCAATTATAATCTAGAAATTCTGATAATCAGAAGTTGAATCATTAAAATTGAAGTTACTCTTGCGCTAAGCTATCTTACACATATAAGGATTTTCAGAGTCGTTAAATCTGATGTTAGAATTAAGATTTTACTATTGGCAGCTGCAGTCAATTTTGCTGTCAACTTTAAAAGGCAAAAGTAGCGCTTTTTAATATGGATTATTACTAATAAAGTTGATAGCAAAATTGATAGCTGCTAATAGTAAAATCTTAACCTAACATCAAATTTGTATTTAATTTCGCACAGCGACTCCGAAAACCGTGTAAGTAGCTTAGTGCAAAAGCAACTTCAATTCTAATCATTTAACTTCTGATTACCATAATTTCCAGATTGTTATTAATATTGCACATTTCAGGGGGCTTTCTTAAAAATCGAACTCCACTTTTTTGAAATTTTTCAATGATTAATTAAAAAAAAAGTGTCCCTTACGTTAAGAATTACGGTTAAGAATTTGTAACAATTTTTTAATAATAAATTTTTATTTTTTTTCCCACTGTGCGACGGCCAGAATTTATCTCGTCCGTGCCGAGATAGAGGCTTGTTAAATAAAAGTATGATTATTCTCAGATTTCTCTAGATACGCACACACAAATTACCGGCTGTCCTAGATAGTTACACACTTCGAAAACATTACGAGCTATCACGTGCGTACCGGAACGACCGTGGCCTGGCAGACTGCGCACCAGTCTACCAAGCCAAAGGTTCCCGGGTTCGATTCTCGGCAAAATAAAAAACGTTGTTAATACCAAATAAAATAATTACTTTACGTTGAAGTAGTTCAAGTATTCAACAGAAGATGATCATTTTATTTGGATTTTATAACGTTTTTGTTTCTTGATTTTTCTTTTGTTTCGCACGTTTTCGAAGCCGCGAAATAGTAACGGGCACGGAGAATTTTTCCGAATTGCTAGAAACTCGTTCAACTTAACATTTTCAACGAGTTCCTCCGCAACGAGACAACACGGCGTGTTTAACAAACGCGCGTAAAAATTAATGATCGATAACTTACAAGAGGAAGTCTTGTTCCCAGCATGGATTGGCCCCTTTCACAGTGACTGTCGTCGACTTCACATTTTGCAGCTTCAACGTTACGTAGGAGTTGAACTGATCCGCTGAAATTTAATAGTCTATTTTTTCAACCGCCCAGTCAAAATACGAGATGTACGTATTTTACACAAGAGCGCCTAACAGATACGAGCGAAATACACATTATTAAATCATTACAACAAAACGAGAATATATATTAAATATATATTAAATATCTCGAATAAAGTACGTCGTGTTTATTATCCTTTAATGGAATCGCTTGAAACACAGATGAATTACGTTCCGACAAAAAAAAATATCGTAATTTTAATAGGTCTCTATAAACGCGCAATATCGGAGCGAATGAGATCGTTTTGCCCGCAATTTAAGAGCGATCCTGATGACATCCTCGCGCGTTTTATGTGTTCGAGAATGGGTGCACAGGGAGAAAGATCGGGGTAGAAGGGGGAGAGGACGAACTGTTAAATTCCAATAAGTTCCGCCCACCATCTTCGGCACCTCCTGCACACGCTCTCAGCTGCACGCCTTCGATAAGTCGGGCAAAAAGCATGAGCGAGATTTTACGACCCGCGACACGATGTTTCGGGCACAGTGGTGCGTCACCCCCGACATTTTACTTTACGAGCCAGCCACGTATTTCGCCGGTCACCGAAGCGACCGGGGAATTACATTTGCGTTCCTCGCGGCTCAACTCGGGTAGCTCATCCGACCGCTGAGCTCGGCAAAGGGAGAGAAGGAGAGGGAGAGAGAAAATGAAAGAGAGAGAGGAATATTATTAATAAAAAATTAGACACGTCATAAATAGATTTCAGCGAAAATAACATGCGACTCCTCTCTGACCTGAGAAGCTACCAGATATGGAACAAATCGAATGTCGTTTGCACGACGGGAACAAACCTCAAGATAGTCGCGTTCTTATAGGTGAGACATACCGCGGCGAATGTAAAAATCGTACAATCAATTTTGATGAGACTAAATGTATTCTCGATAAGGAGAGGGAGTTAATATGAATGAACGTACAATTGCGCGGGGAGTATTGAGTAAATAAATTCATAAAACTAAACGCATTTACGGTTCGCGAGCGTAATGCGTGCGACATTATCGTTGCGCTTTTCAATTCTTGCGACAATTGTACGATATAATGCGGTCTTCATAAGTCCATTCTGTATATTGACGTATATACAATGACATGATGTTGCGAATGCATATTTAAAAAAGACATAATATAAGAGTGCACGAGCACAAGGACTGTCCAGATTACGTTCGTCATCGTAGGAAATATTGAATGATGCGACGAATAATATATATTCAAAGTTCTTCCTTCGACGCTATTGAAATTATCGATTCATTTTTCTCCTGTTCAAGAAGTTTCGCAAAATTATGGGCGAGAGTTTTTTTTTACATTGCGCCGAGTATCTCGTCTTATAGATTTATTTAAACTCGATATGTATTTCGCGATCTTCCGCGGGGAATATATATACGTTACATCCCCGCACGTGGAAAAATTATTTCGGTATAATCGGTAACGTCACGATATTCTGCTTGAGCAATCGCATAATCCGAAACTTGGCGCGATTCCAATCGCGGAGTGCGATAAATTGTCCGCAGACTTTGGAAGCGAAGCGTGAATAAAGACCTTTCGGGTCTTCCTGCGGCGGCGGGCTTGTTCCACAGCCCCAATTTTTGAATTTCGCTCGGTACCGCGCACACGTGTCGGTATTTCGCTCGTATAAATATACGGTAATGAGAAAAGAAAGTAATTGGGAAACAAATCGATGGATCAGATGGGCGGAGCTTCCATCTTCCATCGTAATTTGCCCCATTCTTCCCGTGTATACGAACCATCCTCGCAGACGAACCGCGCCTTCTTCACTGCAACAGAAAAAGCAAAAAAGAAAGAATTATATATTATACATTACATCAAGTCTTTGAGAGAGAGAAACAACAATACCTATATTTAAACAGCCTGAGCCTGATTCTAAAAATCGCACGGCTTGTAAAAAGAAAGTAAATTGCTATAATCAGCAGAAGGTTTATTGTTGATTAATCCCTTTGCGCGTCTGCTTTTTGCCGCGTACCCGTATCAAAAATCATTTACACCAACGTCGTGCCCACTTGCGGGCATTACAGCGCGAATTATCGGGCTACGTAATTACTCTGATCGATTACGCTTAATAAGATTTAAATAGACATATAGGTCGTGCTCGCGATGTAAAATCAACCGCACACCCGCGCCGCGGTAATTACCTGCGACACACGCACGTGTGTGAACTTTCGAATTGAATTTTCGCCAAAGAAAATTTAATCCGCGCGCGCTATGCCCCCCTCCCCCTTTGTTGCAGCCTGCCATCGCGCGCGCCTATATATCGACTTCCCCGTCAATTATTTATAAAGGTCGTATTCCGCATACAAACGCATTACGGATTTAGCTTTACGCGGATAAGTAAAACGGATCGAGTATTACAATCCACCGGGCGGAGTGGGGGAGGGTTTGACAGTTCCTTTTTTTAATAACGGTAAGTTCCAACGGATAGGTCACGGAACGACCTTGTCTATAAGAATGTACGTTACGTGTGCATGTGTGTATGTGCGCGCGCGCGAAAATGTATACGTGCAAGTGGAGCGCAGCTCCGCCGCGCCGGGATAGCGATTTGAAGCATTGACCTGTGCTAATAAATGCCAGGCGGTGTGTCTACACGAGTGTCGGGGGTCTGCACGAGTGAGTAACTGCCCTTAGGATTAATCCCGCGTCACCGCGAGGAAGAAGACCGGCAGCGGCAACAGCACACGTCCCAGCGATTGCAGGGAGCACGTACACGATGGAGGATTAGGGGGAGGAAAATTGCATCGCGCGGCAATGATGAAGCGGGTCAGCCGTGTATCCGCAGGTCACAGTTCATAGAGGACTTTTTCCTCCCTCTCCCCTCCCCCCCCCGCTTCCTCGCCCCGCGTTGTTCGCGGCGAGGTATTTTTCCCCGCTCGACAGACGCACCTTTCTATTTTGCGCGCGCTCGCATCGCGCGCGATTAATTAAAGGAAGAGAGCCTGCGGCCGCGGGAATATTCTCGTCACCGTTATAAAATTGTCGGTGGAATGGGCTGAACGCTGATGTCACGCAAACAGAAGAGTACGCGCGCCACACGGACGACGTACGATGCCGAGAGAATGGTGAATCGGCTGTTACATGTCCACACTTCTCGTAAGCGGGGAGATGGTTGCTTAAACAGAGTGTACATGTGCTGCACATACACAAGAGATCCGTCTTTCTCTCCCTCCGCCTCCCTCCCACCCTCCCTCTTTCTCTTCTCGTTTCCTCTTTCTCCAGCTATAAACTTCCCTTTATGAATTTGTACTCGCTCACTTAAAAATAATTAAACTCACGCAAACGCGCTGTTTGCTTCGCGCTTTGGCAGTCGGCCAGTCATGATTGAAATCCAATATGCAATGAGAAAACCGCAGAGAAATGCCGATATTAAAACCGACTTTAAGGACGCTTTAGCGAAATGCCGTGTGCCGCGTAATATCGATAACTCTCAGAACGATTGCGTTAATTCCGAGACGAGCGAGAGAGAGAGAGAGAGAGAGAGAGGCGAGCGCGTTTCCGCGACAGTTCCGGCCGCATCCGGATCCCTCGGCATCGCTACGGCGTCTGTCGGCGCCGTTAACGACAGAGAGCGAGAGAGCGACGCGTAATACGGGCCGAGAAACGTCATGATGCATTGGCGCAAAGTATTGTAAAACGAAGGCACCGTTGTATCGGAGTTATATCGCGCGGAATTGATATAGCTCGGGGGGCGCTGCCGATGATGTATGTACACAACGGTACACAGGAGGATGCTCCGGGCGCCTCACGTGTATGTGCATGCTATATACACGCGCGCGTAGGCAGATATGCATGCGCGCGGCGACGAAAGAAAAGTGAAACAATGACGTCAGCTTTAACGCTTCAGTTGCGATCTTTTACCTTCGAATAACTTCGAGACAATGGACGCCCGGTGTATGAATACATGCCAAGACCGTGGTATCGTGTCACACACGCGTGCGCGCACACAAACACACACACACACACATACGCTCGCGGAACTCATCCTCCGCTGTGTTGCTTCCCCGTACAAACGCGCCTTTGTATAGCACGTACACGTGCGGGGAAACACGCGTATATACGTGACACACGGTTATACTTTTCATCCTGCGGCAGTTTCCTTCGGCGACGACGACGACGTGCCGTGCCGTGCCGTGCCGTGCCCGTGTCGTGCAAGTGGCTGCAGAGAACGGATAGCAACCGGGCGCGCGGCGACAGGAGGGAGC
Organism: Wasmannia auropunctata; assembly: GCF_000956235.1. Classification (NCBI taxonomy): domain Eukaryota; kingdom Metazoa; phylum Arthropoda; class Insecta; order Hymenoptera; family Formicidae; genus Wasmannia; species Wasmannia auropunctata. The sequence goes on from NW_012026829.1 coordinate 932,948, forward strand.
GGGGTAAACGGGGTGGAAAAACCGGGAGCGCGCATCATATATGTATACACGTTATTTATAGGCCAGGCCGGGGTATTAGAGGCATTAGAGGCAATATTTACGCGGCACGCGTGTGAACGCGATATCTTATCGCGCCCGCCTTATCAAGGCGTCGCTCAGGGTTCTGTCAGATGACCACAGCATATATTTCTCGCCTAAAGCGCGCCGATCCCTTTCCCCGACACGATATCGTACCCCGAGAGTACGAGCGAATTGCAGGCCGTACCTTTTCCCCGGTTGACCTCCATCCCGCGGCGCGCTATCACGTTTTCTACGGTGGCGGACGGGAGTTACAGATCTCGGTACGCACGGCACATTCGCGAGAAAGGAATATTCTCCACGCAGAATAATTCTTAACACAGTAAATTCTCGGAACGAAAAATATTCTCTTCTTCTCGGCAAATATTTTCAGGCTGTTTCCAAGGTATTTCACGGGGAGAATATTCGCTCGACAGACATTCTCGAAGGAATATTCCCGCCTCATATCAACGTTCTTTCAAAGGAGGTCGGCTTTACCTTATCGATCACCGATTATTATTTCGTTATGAAATATTAAGGCAATTCGAATGAATTCATATGTGTTACATAAAAAAATATACATTTCGGAAATTGAGGTAGGTTTCAGCACGATGTCTGCTTGTAAATGCGATCGTATTTATCTAACTACTTGCATCTCTCTCGTGTGCGTTTGCGCGAAATGCAATCGATGTAAACGAGCATAATGGGTCGCGAGTGTTGCTCGTAATGTATGCACCTACGCTAGTTGTGTCCAATTAATCATTTTCTTTCGCGACGTGTCGTAATGAGATCTCTTCTGAATGTATAATTAAAGATTGCAGGAGGCACAGGGAAAAAAACTTTTAGGAAAGAAGTGGAACGGTGGTGTAAAGTCGATTAACCCTCACCAGTCTCCGTCCAGGTTGAAGGAACATGCGCAGCTGGAGCGAATGCGAGGTGTTTAATGAAGCAAATCCGAGAAAGCGTTTCGAGTTCTACAAAATCAATTAATTAGACAGGATAGAGAGAGAGAGAGAGAGAGAGAGAGAGAGAGAGAAAATGGAGGAAGAGAAGGAGAGAGCGAAACTAATAAATTGTTAGACCGCTTTTAATATGTGCTTGAAAGAGATATTTTCACGATAATCCACCGTACAGCAAATCGAAGGGTTCGGTGTTATGCATGAAATATCGTACGTATCATCGTCAACATATGAATCACCGCGCCAATTCCGGTCCACGAGGTATCGATTATACATTTTCGATGAAATTCAAAGGCAGGAGGCTACACGGAACAGGAGAGGTTTATCAGGAGCATTTTAAGAGAGAAAGAATGATCATCACCATAAATCAGATTCGAAAGCATTCTCTGATGTTCCGGACGCCGAGTACGCGAGAGAGTGATAAGATAAACCACGCACGTGATAATCATGCGACACACGGACTTTCCAGAATCCCGCTGTCGCGAACATATGGCCGTATATCGATAATACGATGAATTTAAAAGAATTTAAACGTCGTTTTCAACGATTATTAAACTCCGTAAAGGCATGTTCGGTCGTTTAGTTTCCGCAAACACATTAAAACTAAAGGCCGGAATAAAACACTACCCTCTACCCACTCTCTTTTTCTCTCTCTCTCTCTCTCTCTCTCTCTCTCTCTCTCTCTCTCTCGTTGAGAGATATAGAAGTTTTAAATTAACTCGTACGAGTTGATATCGGACGTATCAGCACTTTAGGAATGGAAATAACGAGTAAAGATAGCCGCTCTAGATAAAAGATCACTTTACCCGGAAACTATAACGCAAGTTCTAACGATCGATTTCCGTTTCCAAAATTACGAGACACTGATTGACGACGTTGTTTAAACTTAAACGAACTCGAAAGTCAAGAACCCTTATTCCTTCATTTTTAAGGATGCTCCAGAATTCCGCGAAAGCCAGTAAGAGCTGTTAATTTATACCATCGATAAAAACCACGAGTGGTATAAACTTACGGACAAAATAGTGATATAACGGTGGAAGAACATTTTTAATTAGAGAATGAACATCGATTGATCCCTTTCTCTCTCTTTCTTATAAGTACTTATTACTTTCTTGCGAATAAATGAGATGTCTGGACTCCATTAATGAACAAATTCGAACTCATCCAAGTATATAAGTATTGCATTTCTTAAAAGCTTATTGTTTCGCCTTGGATTAATGTAAATTTGTTTTAATTACTGTACTGACGTAGCTGGCAGCTACTAAGATAAGAATGTTACAAATACTGCAATATTTATGCTGAAGGCAGTTTACTTATCGCGGTGAAATTTTTTTTTTTCTGTGCAGAAAGTCTTGGGAATTACTAGCGACAGAGTCGCGAGATGTAATTAGCAGATTGTACATTAATGAACTTCAAACTAATGTAAATTCTCTACTGATAAAAATTCCTTCGGATTACTGTTTCACCATAAGCCGGCGTGTTTGTCATTTCATCTCTCCGCTTAAATGTGATGATATTTACTGTGAAGCGTAACAAAATAACACATCAAGATAACTCGATTATTATTTGCGTACAAAAAATGTTTTCGTCACATTATAACGATCCGCGTGTACAGTCGTGAATAAACAGGTTGCGACACATTTTTTATATGAATTTCGAAACGCACTAATATTGCAAATACGAACCACGATTGGTGTAGACCGATTGGCTCTAGACTAGAGACAATACCTATTTTTGTACTGTCTCTTATAGACTAGAGATAGTAACACCAATCGTGGTTCGCATTTGCAAAATAATAACGCGTTCCGAAACCTATACAAAAAAAGTATCGTAACTTATTTGTCCACAACTGTACATTTTCGTAAATTATATTTACTATTACTGACAAGAGATATTTATGTTCGATTAATTTGCAATCGATAAGCCTGCTTATCCGCGAATAAAAGTCCAGAATTCAATAATCCGTTCGGGACGGCCACATTTCCCCCCGTTGTTCCCGCTGCCTATAAGCCCGACGAGAACAGGTCATTCGGGTTAATGATTTATTTCGTGTGCGGCGCATTAACCCTGCGGAGAAACGATGAACAGCGGCGGCTTCGCCGAGCCGCGCCGCGCCGTTGCCGAAGCCGAAGCCGAAGCGCACTCTCTGAAGTTTGGCCCTGCATCCGATAATTCCTTCGATAATATTGTTTTCGCGCATAATTAACTCCCTGGCCAGCGCGCGTGTATACGCCTCTGTGCATGTCTCCTCTGCCATGAAATTTTCGTCAGACGAACCACCCCCGTGAAACCGATAACCGTCGACACAGTCACGACGACGGCGGCGACGCGCGACGGTGGTGATGATCATGCGGCCGCACGAAAATGGCGCGCCGCAGGATGAAAGTTATCGGAAGAGATGAGAGGCGCGGGAGGAGCCGAAGACGGAATCCTGACGGCGCGCGGCGGGGGACGAGCAGGAAACTGCGCGCCACCGCGCTATCCGCCAGGACGAATTATTAATACGCTATATACCTACGCTGTTGAGAGCCGCACCCGCTCGGAAGCGACAGGCGGAAAGTTTCTGTCGTCGGCCGGCGTGTCGTTTATACACGGAGACCGGTATTAATGCGGCAATGATAATGCACATTACAAAGTTCGCTTTATGCTCGCGGCATCCGCGTCGAATGGACCGGCGAGAACGGATGCTACTGACTCCCATTGAGTCGACGAGATCGGTTCAACGGCGGAAGTTTCCTGTGCCTCCACGACACTTCGACGATTCCCTGCTCCGTCGAAAAGCAATAAGAAAGAAAGCGAGAAATGGGAAACGGAGAATGGCAAAGTTTCCGCGCGTTGAAAAAGTCGCTCGGTATATATAGCTCGAGCACTATTGCACATTTTCTCCTACTCGCGGGTTCAAGGGTTCAAGGACCCCTATTTATTATGATGTTGCCGATATCCCGATCGGCATCGAGGTGGCTCCACTCCGCGAACTCCCGACGGGAACCCCGTATTGGATTTCGATCTCGTCTATACGTGGCTGGCTGTGCTACGGCAAACGATAGAAAATGGAGATGGATTACGTCGAGTAGAATGAGTAAATTCACACGTAATAAATGATGAATTGCAAGATTTACAATTGCAAAGAATTTGTCACGCGAATAATTCTCAGAGGACTCTTTTTTTTTTTTTTTAATTAACATCACGGTCGTTTTGTAAAATTCTGTGCATACCTTAAGCGACAACGTGAGGTATGCGTAACGATTGCTTATTTTACAGGAAGCTAATTCCTCTGGAGCTGCTCGCACGCAGTCTGGAATACGGAATTAAGTTCGGAATTAATACGATTATGCAGCTGCTTTAGAAATGGACTTGCAATAATGAGGTCTTTATACGAAGTCTAAAGCACCGGACAAAGAGAATAGCGTAGAACAGGGATTATAGCGGGGAAACTCGTAAATGCCGTAGAGCGGGTAGCGTTACTACGTGGCGTAAATCGTGCATCGCGTTCGAGTTTGGAAGTTCTCCGTGCCCAGCTATCGCCCTTCCTCCGTAGCAATAGACGCTCGCGTTTGAGGCGTCTACTCTCGCGATCAATCCCCGGGTATATCGACGCCGTTGTGTACAAAGTGCCGGCGGCTCTCTATATAGGGAGGCCGATCAAAGCATTCCTAAAGTTTATTCCGGCCGAATCCACGCCGTCCTTCGAAAAGCCTCGAAAAACGCGGAATATCATTGTTAGGCGATACGGCGGGCTATCGTTATTCGCAACCTTTGAAATGTCCCTTGAAATTTCTTTATACCGCGCCGTACTCTCTTTCTCTCTCGTTCTCTCGTTCTTCGCTAAACTCGAATAAACTGCACCGAGCGGGAACTTAAAAGTTCGAAGGGTCAGGAGAGGAGCTTTCGAAAATATCATCCGGGACGCTGGTCACACCAGAGAAAGAAAGAGAGAAAGAGAGAAAGAGAGAGAGAGAGAGAGCGAAGTGGCACAGAAGCTGGCCTGATAACCGTTTAACACGTCGTGAAATTTTTCGTTCGATAAACTAAACCTTCATCGGCTCGGAAAAGTGCTTCTCGTTCACCGAGGTGCGAGGAGAAAAAAATGACTTGTCGTTTTTCAGCACCGATAATCAGCGTGACTTCACGCAGAATATGGTGTTTACACGGCGAAAACTTTTCTGCTCGATCAAAAGTTACATATATTACGTTTACAAGAAGAGAATTAACTCCTGCTATTCCTGCTCATCTGGGAAAAATAATCGATAAAACGAATGTCCGCCGATAAAACGTACGTTTTACTCACCAAACGCCAGTAGCAACAACTCGGAAGAAGAGATTCACGAATTACACGTGTAAGTATATAAACTCGGTTAATTGCTCGAAATCTCGTAGACCGATGTGTCGTTAACATTACGACATATATATATATATATATATATATATATAGCTGCGCCTCGCGCTCGCGGTCTTGAACGATGGCCAAGTTTTAGCGGTTGCTATACTTCGGCCTGTTTGAAATACCGACACAATAAAGCGAAACTTTTGCCGCGGACAACTTGCAACCGCGTTTCTTATGCTGTGTATTCTATTTCGCTTGTAAACTGTTCAGACTGATGCTAACACCCACCTCATAATTTATATATGTAGAATACATCGCGTATGTAACTTAAGAGCTATTGTTGTCTGAATATTAAAACAACTAGAGTTTTCTTCTGTTGTGCGTTCAACCTTCAGTGTCTGTATAGAAAAAATAAAATGCATGACCATGCCCTCGTTATTTACGAAAAAGTTCGTATCTCATGACGAGTGAACCGAAACGAGCGAAATGTTTTAAGAAGTGTCGGCCTCGAGGAAAAGCTCGGACGATCTCGTTCCCGAATGCGGATAAGATCAACCTTCGTTTACGAATGGTTTGCGAGAGGGGGATAGAGTTTCCGTGTCTGATAACGCTGATGCTTCTTCCTTTTCCTGAAGAAACCCACCCGCGCGCGTGTACGGTTACATATATATATATACGTATATATAGTATATGAGTGTGCACGTGCGCGGCTTAAAGTGCGCCAGACTACCGCAAATCGACCACCGAAAGTCCTCATTCAAGGAAATCGAAGGGAACGAGGTAATGCAACATAACGCGGGGAGTCATTTTGCATCGTCGTTTTCGCGAAAATCAGCATTTCACGGGAATTTTTGCTCGCGGTAAAAATTTTTATCCCATCGCAGCCACATATTTTTCGTACAAAATACATGCTGTTATTCGTAGATTTTCATCTACGTGCGAATTGGTAACTTTACATAAGATTTAGTTATTTATAGAAAGACAGGATAAGAAGCTTCACAGAAAATATTCCAATATCGTTGCTAGGAAATTCTGAGAAATTCTGCTTTAGATAATCATTTTCAATTATCAAACGTCGTACACTTTAATCAAAACAGATTTAATAATAATTATTATTATTATAATTCTTTATTTCCATTACATAAATACCGAGAAAGAATGAAAGAAGAAGAAGAGTATTACGCATCAAAAGGTTAAGCGTCAGCAAGGATTATAGTGCCTATCTACTATAATTATTAATATTACACATAAGAAAAATAATCAACTAACAATTACAACATTTATATGATAATACATAAGAAAGAAATAAAGAAATAAAATAAAATAAGATAAAATAATCACTTGCAAAGTCGCAACCACACTACACTCACATTTATTTATTACAATTTTGCAAATTGAAATATTCGCAATCAAAGACGATTAATTATGCAAAACAGCTTCTTGAAGAAATAGCTTAGTGCAAAATGTGTAATACGTGTCAAAATGTAACCTCTCTTAGATTTTTTGTGTTTCTTCACTGTTTTTTCTACAAGAGGAAATGCTGCTGTCCCAATCAGCGGCACGGCGCGCTGGTACGATTTTGCGCGACAACACGCGGAAATAAAAGCCCGCGCGAATAAAACGCATTGTCATCGTTATTGCGAGCGTTTCATCTCCATTAACGATGACACATTTCCGGCGTCACGGTGATGAGACGCAGCGCGCAAATATGCGGCCCTACACGAGCGAGCGAGCGAGCGATGCGCGACGTGGGAACGATAGAAAGAAAGTAGGTCTCTGCCAGAGAGACGTCGCCATTGAAACTGTTGTATTTTCGCTGAAAAGGGGAATTATAACGAGGAGATTTACAATGACAACGCTGTGTCACGCCGAAAACACGCCGAAAAAATCACCACGTCTAAAGGAAATCCTCTCGAATTTCGGCTAAACTTTTTACAGCGCATGAGACATCTCGAATCGCACTTGTCGTTGTAAATGAGGACGTCCCTACCCCCTTTCTCCTCGCGTTTCTTTTGGACGTCCCGAGGGACATAAGAAGGAATTCAGACGTTTCTTTAAAAAATCAAGCTTTCAAGAGATCAAGAAGACACGCGCAAAGAGTCTTCTCGCCCGCGACGAACTCTGCTTACTAGGTGGTAGTAAAGATGATTATAAGTATAAAAGGAGTCTGAGAGTGGATTGAGCTTGAAGAGCGAAAGAGTTTCTTTTTCATGTGACAGCACTCTTCAATCACTTCTTGCCCCTCGCGGACTTCCTCTCGCTTTTACGCTATCGCTTCTTGTCCGACGCTATCGTTGTAGTTTTTACGACGGTACTTTTTCTTACGCAAATGCTCGCGAATTTTTCTCTCCAGAAAGAATTTACATCTTCCTCCCCCTCTTTTCTCTCTTTCTTTCCCTCTCTCTCTCTCTCTCTCTCTCTCTACATACGTACGTACGTAGGTATACGGTTGAAACGTACTCCCTTTTAAATCATTGTTCAAATATTTTAAGAGCGTTTCGCGCATTCTCGTCCCGAATACTTTGAGACTACACCTCCCCAAGACCGTTTATCCTTCAAAGATAACTCCGGAACGAACGAATTGCTTTAACCGCGCTGGAGGATCTAAATCTAAAACTAAGGAGAGATAAATCAACCGTATGCAAAGCACAAGCTCGCTTTAATCACAGCCAACGGCGGCGCGCGCGGCTTAAGTCCGATCGCTTGTTTCCGCGCGCAAATTGCCGCCTTTTCCTTATAACGATACGTCGGCCCGGAGTTCTTTGTAAATCCCGCTCGTCTTCTGAACGCGCGGGAAGCACGAGAGGCACGAACGAGAAAGAGAGACCACCGACGAGCAACAATCGCTGCGATGTATAACACCGGTTTTCCGTGCTTAACTTCGTCCCTTGACTGCACGGACAGAGAGAAAATCCAAGCTTGCTCGACTCGGTAGTATATACCGGAGGGTTTACATAGGTCGTACCACCTGGTAGATACATCGCTGCTCGTCGTTTACCCGACAAGCAGGGTAAGAGAGAAAGAGAGAAAGAGAGAGAGAAAGAGAGAGAGAGAGAAGGAAAGGGAGAGGAGGTGAATCGCGGAGGTGGTTGCGATAGTAGCGGGTCGCGGTTAGGAAGACAAAGGCAGAGGACGAAAAGGGCGGCGGTAGGGTAGCAGGAAGGGGAGGCGGGGGAGAGGGTAGCAAAAAAGAGCCGCGGTAGGGGGTGGCGGTAGCGGGCGGCGAGTGGGGTCGAAGCGGCGGTAGCTGAAGGAGGGAATGACCCCGCGTACCCGGGGTCAACCGTTGCACTATGCTCTCCGTGTCTCATAGTCATGGACGAGCCTCGTTCGCTCGCACGCTCTGATATACGGGTTAGGCGTGTCATGTATGTACACAGGCCTGAAGGAAGCCACCTGAGCGCACCTGAGTCAGATGGTTGTCCCTCCTTGTTTTGCTATCATGTATATATGTATATGTATGAAATACACATATATATATATATATATATATGTATGTATCTATGTATGTATGTATATACATACATATGTGTGTGCGTGTACGTGGCGAAGGTATGTTGCGCACTGCCGTCAACGCGGTGGCGATATTTATGAATACCCGCGGGATGAGGATGGCGAGACGACGAGACGCCGAGCATTATTTCTCGTTATTGTCAACCGATGTATCTCCGGGTTTCCCACCTCCCTCGAACGATCCTCTCGCCTAGACGATGTCACAGCTATCTCACCCGAACACTCGCCTATGCGAAGTATAGGGAGAAAGTAGAAACTCGAGAAAGAGAGAAAGAGAGAGAGAGAGAGAAGAGGTATTTCCATCTAGATCCACACGCGTGAACAATGCATGTTAAAGCCCCGTGGCATGTAACACCGGCAAAGATATGTCGTAACGCAGTTATTTGCTATTTTGCCCGTCGAGTTTCAGACCCGCTGGAAAAAAAAAATATATCGAACGAGAGAGCATTTGAAACTGCACAGCATCCCATTTGACGAAGTATCGAAATATCGATATTCTTTAAATCTGATAATGCCGTTATTATAATAACTTAACGCACAAGAAAGTCCAATACTAACAATTGTCGACGTTCCCAATCTCAGATATAACGAATCACGTGCTAGTAGAACGCGTATCAAAATTATAAGCCATTCGCGGAGAACTATAGACATTAATAATTCTATACGGAGTACAGCTATCTCTCGGAAGATGCACGAGGGCGATACATGTAAAAATGTACGAAATTTGTATATGTATATCTTCTCTCCGGCGGGATTCTTCCGCGAGCGCTGGATTATTTCGCAACGTCAAGTCAAGTCAGATTTGAGTATCGCGCGCGCAGCTACTCCGCGGAACAGTGAGCTTTCCCGCCTTGGAAATCGGTTTACGCGCCGATTATATTTCTTGGCCGGCCGCGCCTATATATTTTCCGCCTGGCACAGCAGATATCTATCCGTTTGGCGGTTATATTAAGTTATGATGGATATAACCGTCCTGCATCCATCATAAAATCAAGTTACAGTTACGTGCTATCGCATGACGTTTCGATATCGATTCATACGGTACGTATAACGTCCGTATTCAGTGACTTGTATGTGTGTGTGTGTATATATGCACGTGTACACACATGTATCCGCGAGAGACGCAAGACGTTGTATAAATCACGCTTCTAAGTCGATAATCGAGCGCGATACGCGGCGAGACAATGTGAACGAGAGATGCGCGCGATAACGGTAAAGGCAGCCGATCGATTCCGCGCGCGTATCGCGCAACAGTATCACGTCGTCGTGTCGCTAGATTATAATCCGGCTGCAGCATTGTAATTTCTCTACGGTATCGCTGAAAATTAAGTGCATCGCGCGAGGTAGCACCACCTCGTCCGGTGAGAATATAAACGCGCGGCGAGAAATGTAAACGAGAAACTTTTTCGCGTATACCTTAATGCCCGCGTCGCGGGCGGCATGCCATCGCGGGCCGTGTCTCCAATTAACGCGATTAGCGATTTCATTAGCACTAATTACATCACGCGTCCCGCTTTAACTCGTTCCCCCTCCCTCCCTTCCTCACCGTGTCCGACTCCCGGTGGCGCAACAATGATTGATACCACGCGCTACTTCCGGAGTTTGCGTTTTTTCCCCCCTCCACCCCTTTTCGCAACACGCAAATCCGGGAAAGGCCGGAAAATCCTCTTTGAACTTTTCCAACAGGAAGGAGTTTTTATCTCCGACGAAAACCTCGTAAAGAAGTCGGAACTATTTTCAGCCAGCCGCCGCTTTTTGCGCGAGAATTTAATAGCGCTGTATCGCTGCTCCGAACTGTGGAGCTTTTAACGACAAATTTCGACGTGATTCTCAATCGCGTCTGCATTCTCACGTTTACAAATTTAATGGCTCGTTCAACTTTTTCTTCTCTATATTAAGTGTATTATTTGAAATTGTAATTATTGTAAAATGTAATTATTTAAAGAGAGATAAAAAGATAACAAATTTTTTTTAAGTAATATTTATAACTAGCCATAATACTTATAAATTTAAAATCACGATAATAATTTTAGATCTTTCAAAGAATTTAAGCTCGAAGGGATTTAACGAGGCTCAGGCTGCTTCCTATATACCTATTATTATATTCCTAATTACAAATCTACCGGCAGATGTTTCCCCAATTAATTCTGATAACTATATTCTCGTCGGGAAGTGCAATAAATCACAAGTTTTGGAGAGCTGAATGAGAGGGACTCACCCGTTACGCTGAGCAGCGACATGATCGGCGGATCCCCCGTTAGCTCGATTCGATCTTTCGAGTTGTCCCTTAATCGAGCCGAGCGGTGCACTTAATACGGCATGTAGAGATCCGTGCGAAAGTTACGCTGGTTTACGCCGGCTTCGTGTAGATACACTGTCTCGTATACATATACGATACGCAAGTATATACTCCGATACTCCGCACTAATAATCCTCTTTTTTTCTCTCTTTCTTTCTTTCTCTCTTTTTTCCTCTCTCTCTCTCTTTTTTCTCTGTCTTTTTTCTCTGTCCTCCGGTTTCTTTATCTTCCTGCTCTTTGCTCACTATACGTCTCTATTACGTACAATATACAAACGCGAAATACGTGTCGCATCCGCACGTATATAGATGTATATGTGTACGTATGTGTGTGGGTATGTGTGTGAAATACGTGTTTATGGTTCGCGACGTACACGCTGGTTACGCGCGAATCGAAAGCTTGAAGGTACCGGTCAACGGGCGCCCCGGGATACGTGTGTGCTCTCTATTTTTTATTTATTTATTTTTTCTTTCTTCCCAACAGAAAATCCCGTTTACAGTCCGTCACAGATTGGCCGCCGCGGGGCCGCGGCGAAGCGTCCATCCGTACCTTGTCGCGAATATAACACGGCTTATCTGGATCGACGATACCTGGCTCCTTCTTCCCTCGTCGCTTCTATACCCCTGGTCCACCCCCTCCCGCCCTCCGCCGCGAGCGGTGTGTACACTGGCCGATGACCGTACGTGACACGAGTTCCTATGTGCCCGCCTGTAACACTGTTTTCTCTGTACACCGGCGCGCGATGACGATCGATCGGGCGCGGGGAATGACTGTTGTACGCGTTTATTACCACCGATTGACTTGTTATCGCTATCGGTCGTTACCACGTACGTATCGCGAGAGGAGCCCGGCCCGTGCGGAATTAACGTTCGCACGCCGCCTCGTTAATCATCGTCGCACTCTCCGTGCACGGTGTCGTCGCGCGTATCCACGCCGATTCGGCTAGCTGCAGTAGTAGCGAGGCTCTTGGTCACGCGCAACAACGTAGAAGTCCGTTCCGGCGGTCGAGAAGACGCTCGTCACTGCTCGTCGTTGCCCCGCTGTTGTCCGCGGCCGAGTCGTCGTCCCGCTGCTCCGGAACTCGTGCTGGTGTCAAATCGTCGTCCTCGCGGACGTCGTCGTCGTCGTCGTTGGCGAGTAATGAGGCTACGATGCCGATAAAAGCGATACGCTGGTAATAATAGTAGTAGTAGCAGTAGTACGGCAGTACCGATGCGAATGCTGTGCAGCTACCGCTGATCCACTGCGGCTCGATGGTGTTGCTGTTGTTCCTGTTGCTGTTGTCGTTCCCATGTACCACGCGACGGCCGCAACCGCGAGGCAACATCGCCGAGACAGCGTCGTTATGTAGATCCGTCGTTGATCGCCGTCGTTTTCCACCGACGTTGCAGGAAGTTCGAGTAGTTCGACCGAGCGTCTCTTGCTTCAGGGGAAACGGCCACCGTGCCGCCGTCGTCGTCGTCGTCGCCACCGCCGCCGTGCTCGTCACCGTGCTTCTCGTTATTATCATAGTAGCGAGGGCTGCGGGGGATGTGCCGAGTCGCCGTCGCGCGTCTCTCGTGCTCGTCAGGGGAACGTGCACCACCAACGACGCCAGACACGTCGTCGCCGTCGTTCCGAGGCGCGACCGGTCACGCGCATTTCACTACGGTGCCGTGAAAGAGCGCCGAGCACGTAAGACAAAGAGAGAGAGAGAGAGAGAAAGGGGAGAGAACGAGGGAGCGAATGGGAAGAAATGGAAAGAGAAAGCCGCGTACTCCGGGCGACCGAATTCGGAGCCGACTGATGGGTAGAGAGAGAAAGAGAGAAAAGAGAGAGGGGGAGAGGAGAAGGGGATGAAGGGACGAAGATCGGAAGAAGCACGCGGCGTCGCGGGAACTCTCTCCGGGAATATCTCACGTACCGAGCCACACAATGAACCGTTCTCTTTCTCTCTCTCTCTCTTTTCCTTTCCCCCCCCTCGCTCCTGGCACCACTCGCTCACTGCTCTTATTCACGCCGTTTCCGTGTCGACCGCGGTGCAGCCGCGTCGAACCCGCACGCCGTGCACTCGACTTCGCTCCGCCGTACACAGAGGGGGGAGGAGGGGTAGTAGTAACGTGCGTCAGCGACGTGCAGCGTTGCCGGAAGGAGGAACCACCGTGTCTCGCGCGCGTAATCGGAGCGCGACGCCGCGATCGCATGCGACCCGCCGCCCGATCTGTCACCGACGCCGACGTCGTTGATCTGCTGGAACGTTATTGCGAACATACGCGGACTGCGCGACGTCGAGCACTGTGCGAACGGAGACGCCTCCGACACGCCGCCGCCATTTTGCTACGTCAAAGGGGTGACAGCGCCGGCGCTGATAAAGCCGGCCAGATCCGAGCGACGTCGGAGCCACCCGACGGTGCGGCCCGGTGGCGAGGTTCACCGATGGTCTCGCCACCCTCACCCCTCTTCCCGCTCGGGGGTGCAAGCCACTCGCACCGGTCCCCCGTGGCCCTCCTTCTCCGCCGCACCGTCGGCGGGCTGCCTCTTTCGACGATGCATTCGCTTCCATTCCAGGGGGTGCAACGTCTTCGAGAAATCGTTGCGGACCCGGCCCGCTTCGAACGCGATCTCGATTCGGAATTCGAGAGATTGGATACCCCTGTCTCTACCCCCGATTTACAACGGCGCTCGAACGAACGTTACTTTTACGTCCAAAAATCCCTTGAATAAATATTCGAATACCCAGGGGGATTTGCCTCGAGATTCTCCTCGAGAAGTTACATCGCATAATTTCGCGTGAGACGCGTTCGGCCGTGCATGTTTTCTTTTTTTTTTTATAACGTGAAAAACTGAACTCACCTCCCTGGAAGTTGAGTCGATCCTCGCAATCGGTTCGCACCCGTGAGCAGGCTAAGTGATCCTAATTAGCGATGCCGTCGAGTTTCCCTCGAATTTCCGGAGCGTGAGTGCACATCGCGGACTGGTTTTCGCACAGCTGTAATGCAGAGAGAGAAAGAGAGGAGATTAGTCTCGCTGTAAGATGCCTAATTCCGATAACAGCTGCCTACACCGCCATCCGTGATTACTTTACGAGGCGATGGCGATCTCTCTAGTTACTTGGAATATAAAGCGTTATCCCGTCGCCATCACGAAAGGCTATAAAAAGAAGACTGAAATCATGTTGCATGTTGCCGAGCGCGATTGAATTTATGCAGCTGTAACGAACAAAAAAATTACTGAGCCACATTCTCCGCGCCAATATAACAATACGTGCCCGAAATAATTTTACTCTGCAAATAATTGCCGCGCCGCGGCCAGAACGAATAATAAGCGAATTATATATACAGCGCGGTCGCGGGCTGTTCCCAAAATTAGCCAAAATTCACGGGCGTTAGTATTTCAGATGGAAAATTGGTTCATTAGGATATGCCTGTGTAAACTGTTTTCACGTTAGCGTGAGAAAGGGTCGTAAATGCGGGGTTGAACGAGCCGTGGCACACGCAATGTCTGATATTCGATAGTCTCTCTGTAAATACCGGCCGCGGAACGACGTTACCGCTATCCGTCCTATCGCGACGCCGCGATAAGAAAATTTTGCACATTGTCATGAAGATACTCGATCTTTAATTAATTTTGCAATCTATCCTCCCCTCTCCCCGTTCAAGTCGGCGAACGGATTTTTGAAGCGCGTACGACATGCGGATGACGGGACGCGCGAACGGCGCGCCGTAGTGCAAGTAGTTAGGCCGCGTTAACGGCGCGGCGCGTCGCGCCTCAGCAAGTAGTAAGTCCCGCTCGCGCACGACTCGCTGCGCTCGCGAGTCGCGCTACTGACTCGTACTACTGAAGAAACAAAGTTTGCGCTCTCGCTGCGTGATTTTCATAAGCTTCATGTAAAATCGTACAAAATAAAACATACGTGTTCCTTTTGATACATTTGTTTAAAAATTTATGAATTGAACAATCTTTTATGTATTCGGACGGAGATTAATCAAAATTATAAAGAAGATTTAAGGAGAAATATATCCGACATAAATTTTTATAATATCGAATGCGCATTATATTTATGTATTGTAAATATATCCGGATCTTCATAAATTTTTCAGAGAAAAACTTTTGAATAAAAAATATCTTTACATAAAAATACTGTCAGTATTATTACAATATCCTTACACTGAGGAAAAATACTGTTGAAATAATTAATTGCGTTTTTCTTTAATGCGATAGTTTTTCTTTGATTCAATTAAACAATGTTTTTGAGTTAAATATACATCAACAACATTACATGATATTTTTGTGAATTAACAAATAACTGTTTGACAGCCCGTGGCCAACGTAAATAGTTCAATCAAGAAATATATTTTTTTATTTAACACTTTTTTTTCTCTCAGTGTACAAATATTTTGTAACATATTTTAGAGCATTAAAAAAATTAAAAAAAATTGCCAGTTAATTTATTTTGTTGACTATTTATGAGAAATCATTTCTTGTATTTTACGATTTCGACATATGTAGAAACTCGCTATTTATAGGTTCATAACGCGCTTGAGTTTATAAGGCGACAAATTACACTTACACGTGCTGATGATCAGATTCTAAATACGGAGGAAAGTTCTCGGTATCGACTCGTATTTACGGATCCGACAGCTTCGTCAACGAAGCTTCGTCGGTTCGATGTAGAGCAATTTCATTAGGCCTGGGGTATAAATAGTCTTTCATGCTTCGCAGTTATCAATAAGAAATGCATCGTGCACGGCAGCAATGACGTTCTCGTCGAACATCACGGCGCATGCCGTCATACATTGATATAAGCTTTTTATTCCACGTGCCATGCAAACAACGATTGTTGTGTCAGATATACCTGCCGCTTTTCGGAAGGGAAAAAAACATTCTGAAAATGCGAAAATATCGTGGAGGGGAAGCCTCGATGCGATTTTACCGACTCGCGTATCGCCGTATATGCCCATATGTATAACAGATAACATAGTGTCTTTATCAATAACGATTACCACACGTGACCGGATTATATAGTCCTCGTGTAGCTTTGATGTGACGTACTGTGAACCGATACTTTTCTCCTCTTTTCCTTTCTACATCATGGATGGCGCTTCGAAATTCATGCAGATACTCGCCACGTTTGAGAATTTCATTCTCGTAATTATTCGTAATCGGTATGTAATTTGAAGCGTAATTAAATTGCGAGCCTGTCAAATGGCAACAATCCCATCTCGATGCGGTCGCGGGACTCGCGCCGCGGACGAGCGGCGTCACGTGTGTGAAACGTGCGAGGCCGCGAGGACAAAAGGATTTTTATATAGAAAGGGAAAAAAATGAAAGAAACAGCGCACGGCATCCGCTGTGGAAACGATTTAGCTCGGGGATTGCGGGCTTCGAGTATTGCCGACTCCGCGGACTCCAGACTCGCGATCGTGCAGAAAGGAAATGAAAGAGGAAAAAAAAACCGGGGGAGGGGGCGAGGTGAGGAGCGGCAGGAAAAGAGGCGGATTCGATTCTGCATTCGATTATACAATGCATAAAGGTAAACGTGCGGAGCGCGTGAATACGAAGCGCGGATATCGTAATAAACGCGCGATGCGTAATATGCGCGCGTGCACGAGTGGTCCAGGTAACTCGGCGCGCGTGTACGAAACATTTATATCGGGACGGCAAATAGCAATATATAGCGCGTTCTCGGGATATCGCCGAAGCTACCGCGCCTCTCCCACCTCTCGCGGAATCGATACAATTATTTGCGATAATGCGACCCGATTTATGTCACGGGGTGGGCGCGTCAAGCCGTCGAATTCACGACTAATTGAAACATCCCTATATGAAACGCATATATGAGATCGAATAATATCTTTCTACGTGACACGTGCGGACTACGTCAAACCGTTTTTAACACGCGAATTCCGCGTGTCGTTTACGCGCAAATCGATCGCGTTAAACATTGCAAACATTTGGAATTTACAAGAGAATATATTTTTCTTTCAGAACGTTTTTTTTTTTGTTAAAGTCAAAATACAGATTTGCGTGGCATTAAAAAATATGAGATATGTGTATTTATTTCATAAATGCCGGCAGGGATTTAAAGGTGTGAAACATCTCCCTCAAATTTCGACGGCCGAAATCATTTTTCCGCAATAAATTCTGAAAAAAAAAACGTTGCAGAAAAAGCTGAATTTTATCGTCGAACTTCGACGGGATGTTTCACCTCTTTAAACCTTGACATTTATAGCGTAATAAAAACACGCGTCTCATATTTTGTCGACACTCGAGAAATTTGTGTCGACTTGAGCCAAACAAAATAAAAAAAAAGTGCGCGTAAATACGTCGCCTCGTGACGGAGAATTGACGGAAGATCCCCCGATTAAGAGGAGCAACGAGAGGTTGCGGTGCCGCAAATAGATCCGGTTTAATCGACGTTGACGTCTTTGTGGAAAAACATTTAAATAATGCAGCAACACCGCTTTTTTTTATGCAAACGCGATTGACCGATGGCAAAATGTGCCAGCGGTCGCGCAAGCCGCGTATTGATCAGCCGCGCCGACGCGCCACTTCCGTTAATGTTGCAGACGCGCGCCGGGGGGGACCAGAAACGCCGATACCGAAATTCTCCGTGTTACACACGGACCATTAATACCGGGGCGTGTGGCATTCCGTTACTATATTCCGAGATGCCTATCCCGACGATGAAGGTAATCGCGGCGTCGTGACATCCCAACCCGCCATCGATCACCGTTAAATTACCTGCCGCCGCGCGGCTTCCCGAGAGTCGGACTTGTTCCGATGGACAGGAGGAAAGATATCGCGATGCTGCAAATGGATCTCCGAGAACGAGACGACGATGCAGCGTCGATCGCTCGCGTCGCGCGACTGTGTCACAATCTTTGATTATATAAATATGGACTGCTAGTCCCCCCGATTTTACTATGTAAAAAACATATGCCCAGTGTCGCCGAGCTGAAGTTGGTTGAGGTATCGAACTTCGATTTTTAGGCTCCACCCCAGTCAGTAAAAAAAATATCAAATATCTGTCAAAATGTATTAAATGTTATGTTGAAAATTGATAGGGAGCCAAAAAAAATCTCAAATCGACGGAATGAAATTAAAAACAAACTCAGCACCTTTTCTTTACACGTCGTAAACACGCTGATTTCACAGGAGCCTTCCCCCTCCCCGCAGAAAATTACTGACTGAGGTGGAGTCTACATCTTCCAGCTTGGCGACACGTGTGAAGTTAATTATTATCAGTCCATACTTATATAGTCAAAGGTCACAATCTGCAATTGCAAAACGACGATTTAACAAGATAAACGTATATATGTATAATAATTTACGAGACGATGCTTAACGTTTCGTCGCGCGGACAAACACCGGCGCGCGCTCGTGCCTTTCGAAACGTATATTAAGAGATGCCACGAATTTTGCACCGCTTGACTATCGCGTCATCGTAATTGATTATCGCCTGAATCTGATGAATAATTTATAATCCCCACCTCCCACTCGAACTCTGGCCGTCGTGCGTTCGAAACAAGTGCGGCGCGTTATAGAAACAAAGCGGACGCGCGCGCCGCGACGTCATCCGGGATGTCGCACGCCGCGTTTCGAACGTGCGCGCCCCGAACGGCGCCGCACATTTTCCCATTGTCGGCGTGCCTCCACTCTTAACCCGCAATTGACCCCGTCTATGCCACCGATTGCTTTGTAAAAAATGCACGAGCCCGCGCGCCATTGAACGGACCGGAATGATGAAAAGTAACGCGAACGAGCCGCGCGACTGATCCTCCTGCGGATTGCAGCAAGCGTTATTGCACGAGTTCGCTCTATCGACTGTCTAACGCGTATCGACCCGTGTCTCTTTTTTCTCTCAAGAATCTTCATCTCACGTACAAAGATTTTAATCGTAATCAATAAGGCCGCAAATTGGCCAATATATCGCAATCAAAATTGCAGTCTTGCGTTTTAGAATGTTTGATTGTGATTGACTGCGATGTCAATATGCTTACACGAATTTAAGGTTACGTGATTAAAATTTTTGTACGTATGTACGTGTGATGGTCTTCTCTTCGGATCTTGTCGATGTACATCGCGAGAAAGGGAAGACGCAAGGAGAGAGAGAAGATCGATCTAACGGGAGAGAACCGCCATGTTTTTCTCTTAAATTCCGACGCGTATCTCATTTTGAGATACGCGTCGGCGGTACGCGAGCGGTTCGTGTAAATGCGATAAACGTACGCGACGCAAGTGTCGGCGCGCATTTGAAGACAAAACGTATGTATGCATGCACATCCGCCGTTTAATGCGATAATCACGATATACGAACCACTATAGTTTCAGCTCGATTCTGCGTGCATCCGCGCGTCTCTGCGAACTTTGCGCGCCTCGCGACTCGCCTGCTCGCCGCTGGTCGCCGCCGAACTGATCGCGCCCTCTCGCGGCCGATCCCGCGCATCAGCCGCGCGTCGGTAATCGAGATCCGGTTCGAATGTGCGCGAGAGAGCAGCGAGGAAATCTTCCCTCGTCGCCGCGCGCATGCGCGCGGACAGTCGTCCTGTCGTCACGAATATACTTTCGAGTCGATAACGACGTATCTCGTCATGACGTATCTCGTATTCCGTATCGGATGACTCGGATGCGACGATTACGCATCGACCCCGACGACACGTCGCGCGAAATCGATCACGTACACCGACTTGTGTCAGCTCTACAAGTCTGACAGTCGTGCGAAAGGGAAAGATAAAGAAGAGAGAGAGAGGGAAAGAGAGCGACTCGCGCGGGCAGAGGTTTCGCCGTGCCGGCGGCAGACGGCTCTAAAAGCGGTCGCGGTCTCGCGTTCCGGGCCGAATGGCGTTCGAACGGCGGAGGCGCATCGGCGACTGGTCACGTCACTCACGTCGCCGTGCCCGGCGCTACCAATCGGCGGCCGCCGGCGCGTACCACGTGATCGAAAAAATCGAAATGGTGGACGTATCGGGACGCAGGATCCCGTGCGGTGACGAAGGACGATAAACCTGGGCTTGTGGGCCCCCGTCGTCCCGTGTTGATCCGGTGACCGTGCGTGAATCCCCGCGAGGCGGGCGAGCGTGGCTATCTCGGCGCGAGGAGGTGCCGCGGCAGGTGGAATCTCGCCGCGATTTGGAAGCGCGTCCCCGCGGCGACGGCCACCAGCAGCCAGCAGCCGGTGTGCGTTGCGCGCTGCGCGAATCGATCTCCCCTCCGATCACGGTGTGTGTGGTGTGTGTGCCTCTCGATCGGGCGCCTCGACATCAGCGCGTGTTTACCCCAAAGTGTCAGCCCGCGCCCGTATTGTGTACGCGCGCGTGTCCGCCGTACCCGTCCCGCCGTGCGCCCGGGGCCGACCGCACCGAGGAAAACGGAGGCACGGTTGACGTCGGCGCGACCGCCTACCGCGAGCGGGCCGGTCGTGCGCGGCGTTCGTTGGTGGTCCATCCGTGGAGGACGTGTGCGTGCCGACGACGACGGTGCGACGAGCGGCGGCGTGCGCACGTTGTTCAGCAACAACGTGAGGGATCGGCCCGCGGAGCCGCGGCCGATCGCGAGACTCGGCTCGGGCTCGGCGGCGGATGCGTGAAGGGGAGAAGGCGAACGGACGGACCTCGCGAGGACACACAGGACAGCGGCCTTATTTCCCGCACGCGGCAGCGGCGACGACGACGACGACGGCGACGACGGCGGGTCTCCGGCCCGCGGCAGCATGCCCGAGCGCACCGCGCGGGCCCCGTGGCTCCCGGAGGACCAGGATGCGTCGCGACGTGGATCCCGCGATCGGCGAAGGAGGTAACGACGAACAAATGCCAAAAGTATCGCAAGGCCGAGCGCCGAGTGAACGCCATACACGCATGCATGCACGCGAGCGAGTGAACGAGCACGCATGCCTCGCAATTCGCAACACGATGCATTCCTTCGCGGTGATATCGTGCGTGCGGCGCACTCCGTGATTCAGCTCTCGCTCTAGAAACTCCTGCGACGTTTTGCGAAGTGCGTGTGTATGTGTGTGTGTGTGTGTATATGGGATTTTATCATGTGACGTATTGGAGGGGGGGGGGGCTCGTCGATACGGCGCGGTCGGTCTGCTGCCCCCGATCGGCGGCAGGCCACGGTCCGTCGGGTCCGTGACCCGCCAATCTGCACGGCTGCGAGGCCCCGCCGTATCCAAATGTCATACGGCCGTCTCTCGGCCGCGGCGGCGGCTCCCCACGCTCCGCGGTCCGCCGCGGCGCGGCGGAGGAACGGACGGCGGCCGCGGTATCGCGGAAACGTAAATACCGCTCTCGCGCGCGCGAGAGCATTCCTTTTTACGAACGTGTTGCGAACGCGAGGCGCGATCAATCCCGTCCCGTCGCCGATCCGATCTCGCCTCGAGAGAGAGCCCCGCTGCTGCTGGACCGCGGGAGGGGCGCGCGACTCCCGTGTTTTTCTCGCGTTCGCGCGAGGACCACGCCGTGGTGCCGATTTATATTTGCGGGCGAGCGCTGGTTTTTTTTTTTTTTTCGTCGGAGAAAAAAAAGGAATAAACGTTCCGGGCTGGAAGTGGGATATTTTTAAATTCGACCGTCGCATCCTCGACGTCGCGACGCGCGACACGTGCGTGCCGTCGAAATCGCGAGACACGCGAGTGTGTGTGAACTCCAGCGCGCGCGGCAGAAAGAAAAAAAAAAACGATCGGAAAAGTTCAATTATTCTTATCCGTCTTCGCTTTTAATAGCCGTTCTAATAGCCCTCGTCGTTCCTCCTACACGATTCACGATGTGCGTTCTATCTTGACAGGCTCGTTTAAAATAGAAATGCATTGCACCTGTTCCATTCTCGTTCACGTCGCGCGCTGAGAGAGGCGTTATATCGTATAACTAAAATGAGGATTGGTTTATTTTATACGCGTGTAACGTGATATCCTCTGTGTCGATTTGAGATCTTCCCGTAGTACCAAACGAAATCTCGGGCATTTATACTTGAATATACCGATTGAATTTCTGAATGTTATCAGATGGCTGTAAAACATAATCCAATATTTTGCATCCCTCTTCATGTTAATATGTTGTATATGAATTCTTTTTTTTTTTTTTTTTTTTTCAGATAAGACACTTTTCTGACTTAGAAAAAAAGCTTTGTGCAATAGGTGGAAATAATGCGACCGTAAACTATTGCAATAAATATGCTGAAATACTCAAGAGGGGGCACGAGAATATTTGCAATACCCTGAAGACCTTGGATTTTTGTCAGAACAAGGAAACTAAGTTACTGCCTACCAACAATAGTACACCCACGCTTGTCACCTGTTCAGTGAATGTTGTGATAATAATTTAAATGCCGTCGGGGAGGTTCCAATGGACAGTCCGTGTTAAACGCATGATATTCAAGTAAAACAGGCTATTCTACGACTCTAAAAATACTCTAACTCTTAATGAACAAATCAGGAACAAGGACCTATCGAATTGACTGAATGCATAAACCTATAAACAAAACAAAAAAAAGAAAGGAATAAGATAACTCTAACGACTCTATTTTTTATTACATTAATAATTATTAACCAACGGTTGGAATACTCTACGATATATATATATCGAGAAAGAACCTAGAAATAATTTGGAAAGGCTTTACTATTTCTTATGGATAATATGCTTTATGACCAAAAGAGATACAAATTTTTATTTTATATCACATAAATTTATTTTTAAAAAACTTTAAGTGATACGTATAATTGAAGTTGATTACCTCTTGAAACCTGGCCAATTGGCAAGTGTTAAATTTGGCAAGGGTAAACGTTCCAAATCTCGTATGAAAAGTATAGTAGGATTAACGCGTGTAAATAATCATAAACATTGACGTTGCGAGCTTGTAAAACAAAATGTATAATAATTATTTTAAACGCTTGAATCAGTGGTTGTACATAACGAGTCAACAAGAAGGAGAAACAACGTATTTGAAATATTATGTAGATGATAGAGGATACACTTGCTGCTAGCCCTCTTCAATACAAGGTACGCTGTTAAAATTTTAATTCTCTGCCTGATTCTAATAATATAATGGATTATCTTTTACCTCTGCAATTGTGATGATCGCAGGGTTAAGAAAAAATGGACAACAGTGGGTCTGGAGTAGTGCAAGTATTTGTGGGCGAATGGAGCCCTGAATATGAGGCGCTCTCCATTAAAGCCACGAAACAAACATCGTCAGCCGAGATAGTAGAATGTATTATTGAAAGACTCGGACTGGTTGACGCTTCCGTTTCGAATGGCTATGAGTTAGCAGAAGTGGTAGGGAATTCTGTCGGTCAGGAATGTAAGGAAAGAAGACTTGGCCCCACCGAGTGTCCCGTAGCACTCATGTTACTGTGGCCAAAAAATGATACTCAGCAAGAATACTACAGGTCTATTATGTTCCGATACATATTTACGTTGTGCTGTCAATCACGCTTTTTGATTTGAAGGCGATTTCTCACGAAACAATTTTCGTCTTTTTATTTTCCAGATTTTACCTACGAAAAAAGCAACCGGACTACTTATGGTCTGACAGCAGGTTTCCCATGGATCCTCAGCTCCTAAAGGACTATTTTAACAGATTCCTTTATCAACCACGTGACAAGGAATACCCAGATCTGTGTCAGCTTCCGGATTTGAATGAGCAAACGCTGTTGGATAATCTGAGGGCAAGGTTTCTGGCTGGCAACATATACACTTACGTTGGCAGCATACTGATTGCCTTGAATCCATTCAAATTCTATCCCATCTACAATCCGAAATATGTTAAGCTATATCAAAACAGAAGATTGGGTCCAGACATACCTCCTCATATATTTGCCATAGCCGATGCAGCTTATCACTGTATGCTTAAGGAGAAGAAGAATCAGTGTATCGTTATCAGCGGTGAGAGCGGTTCTGGTAAAACGGAATCGACGAATTTCTTGTTGCACCATTTGACAGCACTCAGTCAAAAGGGTTCGCATGGCAGCGGTGTGGAGCAGACGATACTCAGCGCTGGACCGGTTCTCGAGGCGTTCGGCAACGCAAAAACGGCCCACAATAACAACAGCAGTCGCTTTGGGAAATTCATCCAAGTGAATTACAAGGAAAATGGAATGGTTCACGGGTATGTAACAAAACAGTAATAATCTACGGTGATAAACTCTCCAAATATAAACTGTAAAAATGGAAATGACGTAAATGACGTACGTTTTGTAGTGCTGTGGTTCAAAAATACCTTCTGGAAAAATCGAGGATTGTTTCCCAAGGACGAAATGAAAGGAATTATCACGTGTTTTATTACCTGTTGGCTGGCGCGAACGAGCAAGAGAAACAGCTATTGCACTTGGAGAGCTGCGATCGGTACAATTACTTAAACAAGAGCGGTTGCTACGGGCTGGAAAATGTCGACGAACGACACGAATTCTCGAGATTGAAACAGTCGATGGAAATGGTGGGCTTCACAGCAGAGAAGCAAAGGCGGCTCTTCGCAGTGCTGTCGGCAGTCCTTTTGCTAGGTGATTATCGAATGAATCATCCGTACCGCATGCCGTCAACTGCTTGAACGTGTAACGTAAAATAACTCTACATTCTTGATTTAGGTAACGTTGAATTTTACCCGAGAAAGTCGTATCACCATCACGATGAAGCTGTAGGCGTTAAAAATCCGGAAGTAGTTGCATTGATATCGGAGCTTCTCCGAGTGAAGCAGGAAACTCTGTTGGCCGCACTCACCGCCAAGCGTGCGAGAGCTTCCGGAGAGACTTTGGTTATTAACTACAGGCTTCCCGAAGCGATTGCGGCACGCGATGCCATGGCGAAGTGTCTGTATGGAGCTTTATTTGATTGGATTGTGCTACAGGTAATAATAGGAGTGCCTTCGTTTATGCAAGTAACTGTGTGGTTATTAACTGCACGACACGTGCAATAATGCTTTTGTGTCGCTTCTATTAGGTGAATCATGCTCTGCTTTCGAAAAAAGATACCCTCAGAGATCATCAAGGCAATAGTATAGGTGTATTAGACATATTTGGCTTTGAAGACTTTAAAACGTGCAACAGTTTCGAGCAGTTGTGCATCAATTATGCGAACGAACAATTACAACATTACTTTAATCAACACGTTTTCCAATACGAACAACGAGAATACAGAAAGCAGGGTATTAGATGGACGGACATAGGATACAGCGACAACTCCGGGTGTCTTAATCTCATCGAAGGGAAACCGAACGGTCTCCTATGCCTTCTCGACGATCAGTGCAAGTTAGTGTTACATCTCGAATACATTCCTTTTTCGAGCTTATGAAATATACTTTATAATTATTTAACTTTGCCTCGTAGCTTTCCTGGCGCGACGAACGAAACGTTGTTACAGAAATTTAACACTGTGCATAAAGAGAATCAGTTCTACGAGGCGCCGCAGCGCCGAGAAGCGGCGTTTGTTGTACGTCATTACGCCGGTGCGGTCAAGTACCAGGCTGCCAATATGAGAGAAAAGAATCTAGACCTGATGCGACCCGACGGCGTAGTCGGTGTGCTGAAAAACTCCTCGCTTGCTTTCGTGCGGGAATTGGTCGGCGCTGATCCGGTCGCCGTGTTCAGATGGGCTATACTGCGGGCCTTCTTTCGCGCTCACTTTGCATTTCAAGAAGCCGGTCGAGCGCACAGACATGGTAGAGGTAGATATTAAAAATTACGCTGTTTAGACGTATTCTTCGAAATTAATGCAAGGAACTAACGCAAAAATATGTGCCTCTTCTTTCAGTCGATGGAAACAAGACTGTACAAAATAGATACAGGACACCCAACGAGAATTTAATAAGGTAACGTTTTAAATTCTTAACTTTCTAATTAAATAACGTTTTTTTTATTTATGAACGATAATGAAAAAGAGTATCAAACGCTTCTGTATTCTGTAACCTACATATAACAAAGCAAGACATAATATCAAATTGAGAATTGTGTAAGAAGAAAGTGCTTGTTGCGCTTGTTTTTTTTTTGGATATGTTTGATCTGTATATTGTCTCATCTCTGGTATGAGTACGTTGTGCGTCAATAATACCATGCATCACGTTCTGAGAGTTGATATTTATAAATTAAGACGAATCTCTTTATTATATTTATATTGGCCAATATGTCTTTTATCCCCTTGTAGCCATCTTGTGAAGTTGTCGACAGTCAATCTAACTATTAACCGAATTGCGTAAGTGGTCTTTCGATCCACTGTATGTGTAATTTTTCGCAAATGTATTTTGTTGATATATCCCATGGATTTACAACAAGTTAAATTACATTAGCATATAAAAGTGACGAGTAACACCTCAGTTTTAAGTAATTTAGAAAACGTAAAATATTCATTCTGAGTAAAGCAAATTTGTAAATCCATACATTTTTGCTCCAGTTATGTGTGTCTACAGATTTTATTTCGATTTATGTTTGCACTCTTCGTGTTAGATATAATTAGAATGCAATTTCCATGACATTTTCCATACAATTACATTCTGTCATACGATGTTCTTCTTGTTATATTGTATCTGGGCATGATTTATGACGCAAAAAAAACTGAATTTCCTTTTATACAGTTCATATCAATCATCTCATATATATTTTCTACTTTTATATTCAAATCACTCATCAATCGAACAAACATTCCCTGAGAACGTCATATATAAAGAGCTCGGTACGCGCGACCGAAGAAAAAGCACATTAAAAATTAAAAAACGGTCAATAACTTATTGAACGATAATTAGTTAATCGTAAGGAATATCGTCGGTCGACGAAAATAATTAAGAACTAGAAAATTTTTCAGTTCACACAAACATACTCGCCCAACAAGTTATCAGAAGCAGCGCAGTGTATGTTTACCACCGGCCACTACGCCTTCTGCCACATTATCTTCCATACAAACCGAAAACAACGACAATATAAACAACAATCGTCTATCGTGGCCGCAATTTAGAAACATTAATCAGACGCAACACCCATCGAACGTCACGTCGACGAAGGGTGGTTACGTATTACGGGGCCGGGAAGACCAGTCCCATAGTAATAATAAATTCAGACGAGATACTCACACACCGCTAGAGAGGGTGCTTCCAAAAGACGAAGCAAACGTCATGGAACGCGCTAATCAGATTGTCATGTATGTAAAAACGTATCTACTCGATACTTATTTAATAACGTAATTTAAGCTACGGAGAAAAATTTACTGATCTACATAAATCAAGATTAATAACGTGCTCTATAGCGATTCCGGGTGGTGATGGGTTTCCTTTTTGTAGGTAATAGCATTTTCGTAAGCCATTAATAGTCAAAACTGTACCGTGGCTTTATCCATTTATATTGACTTCTCAATGACACACCGCTGCATCTTTTGATAATTAAAGAACATATCATGTATCCATCATAAAATCATTTCTCATTAGATGTAGACTATCGCCAATCTTGCAATTTTTCTCTATATATTTAATGATGATTGCTGCATGCTGAATGTTTTGCAACAATTCCTTATAAAAATAACAATTTTTACAATAAAATTTGCATATATCTCATTTTGTGACTATCGTAAAAACTACTGAATTAATTTGTAATATAGGACATAAAACGATGTCACGTATAGAACAATATGAATTATAAGTTTTATTATAATTGTAAATTAAAATTCCACAATTGATATTTTATTTGTGCCATCATCACGTAACACTCATCTATTAAGTATCTCCTATATTAGATTAGCTATTACTCTTAAACCTGCCATGTTTCTTATACTATATCTACTTATACTATTCCATGTCAATTTTCTACTATTTCTTATTTCTTATTCTATATATATTAGATATATTTTGTACATTAGATAGATATAAATTTTTGATACATATAAGACACTGTTAGTAGAATGTAGTGTTTAGAGATTGTAATTCCTTCTCCTGTGTACATATAAAACTATTATCAAATGTGATATACTATTTGTACATATGTGTTTGTATATACATGGATGATACAGTAAATGATGATAACGGGAGAACGAATGTACACTATATGATATCGAATATTATTACAAATGTTAGCATCGGAATGTTTACAGGAAAAATAAATCGTTTCGGCCGAGAGAGCGCGGCAAGAAAGGCCTGAAAAATCTGCAAACTGTAAAGACGCTCGCAGGAAGAACTCAGAGTTACGGCACCGGGCCGGGAAAAGCCAGAAAGCAACCGATGACCGTTTCCGCGCAATTTCAGCAGAGCTTGCACAGTCTGATGGACACTCTGAATCAGGCAAATCCGTTCTTCATCAGATGTATTAAGAGCAACGCCAATAAAGTATCGAGTGAATTCGACGAGGAGACGGTACAACGACAGCTGCGCTATACCGGCATGCTGGAAACTGTCAGAATAAGGCAGGCCGGTTTCAACGTGCGATTAACGTACGAGGAATTTATACAACTCTATCGAATGCTGCTTCCGAAGGGTCTTCTGAGCTCGCAATCCGACGTGAGGGACTTCCTGCTGACTCTCAATCTCAACAGAGATAATTATCAGTTGGGCACTACCAAGGTCTTCCTCAGAGAGTCCGAAAAGATCAAATTAGACATCGAACTGCATCAACAGATCATAACGAGCATCACCACGATACAGAAGTGGTTCCGCGCCTGCCTGGAAAGGCGAAAATTCCTTAGATTGAAGAACGCTATCGTACAGATACAGTCATTCTGGAGGATGGTCTCGGCGCAGCGATTGGCTCAGGTTCTTCGTGCGAGAACCGAGGCCGCGTTACATATACAAACTGCCTGGAGAATGTACAAACAGCATAGCTGGTTCAAAAAGCTGAAGTTGTGCGTAGTTACCTTCCAGGCGTACGTCAGAGGGAACAGCGCTAGAAAGAAATTCAATGAATTGAAAAAGCGAAAGAGGCTTCTATCGGACAAGGTTCAGGAAGTCAAGAAAATTCCGGAATATAAGGAGCTTATGTATAATAAAGTGTGCGCCAAAGATAGCGAAGAGTAAGTATAACGTTGTATATTGCAACACGAATAACTTCATATCTTATTGTAATGTGATTTTAATGTGTCTTTCTAACGCAGTTCGTTCGTGGAAGATCGAAGTCTGACGGAGTACGGCGAATCACCTCGAAAAGTAGAATCTCAAAATCGGTTCGCATCAGTTAGGTAAGTACTGAGATTTAAATTTCAACAGTGAATGTTTTTGAGCTTATCACGGACTTTTTATAGGACTGATAATGCGTACCGGGACGGTACTTTGGAGACAAGCATCTCGTATTCCAAGCGAAAACTCACGCCGAACAAGCGAATTTTACACGATGCAGCGTTGAAGAACACGGAAACGTATCACTTCGACGAGCTCACCGAGCGCAAGAGTAGTCTCGAGAGTCTGACAAGTCTGAGGAGTTACGAATCTCAAGCCAGCGTCAACAGTTCCGAGTCGCAGGAGAATTCCGGTTCGAGGCCCGTGCCGAGCACGAGAACGAAACGCGGTGATCATTCGCCGGCGGTCGCGTCGAGTGTAAATCTAATGTCCAGTCGGCTCTCCTCGGTGAGCAGGAGAACCGACAGCTCCTCGACGGGCTACAGCGACGGCGAAACGGAGAGCGAGACGCCGAGCGCCGTGCAGAGTGCTCCACCTGTTTTCAACACCAGTCCGCCGTACGTCAGTTCGCGCGACGTGAAGTACCACCATCCCGCCAACGTGAACCTGACGCAGCACAGTCCGAGTTCGGACATTTGGCGTCGTAGAGTAGATTACCCGCACGCCAATTACAGCGACTACTTCATGTCGGTACCTCAGAAAGCGACCGTTACCCGTTCTCCAAACGTTTCCCACTACAAGAGTACGCCGGATAACGTTTTCGAATCGACCCGACAGGAGAAGCCCAACGAAGCGGCGAACTATAATGTCAAACTCGACACGAGCGATCGCTTCGTTCAGATGGAGAGCATGGCGAGCGGCAGGCAGCAGCGTGGACTCAACGACAACAACGTGGCTAACGAACGGATGGAAAGTATTCCGATATCGCCGGCAAAGCGAGAGCAAACCAAGCATGGACCTGTCAAGAACGTCAAAGATCTTGGCTACTTGCGACGACAAAACTCGGAGGGCGACACCGCGATGAAAGTCGTGGACGTCAACGACGAGAACGCTTTGAAGAGCACCCTACTGAGGGGAGCCTCTCCGAATGAAAAGAACTCGCGTTCGAAGGAGAAATACGAGCCGGACGTGCCGGTGAGGAACGCAAGACGGAACAGACCTTCGCGAGAGGTTCAGTGTCGGTCCATGGGCGAGAACGTGGTCGAAACCAACCCGGAAACGCGAAATCTGCTTCTCGGCACGATCAAGGAGAGCGACTTGAATAAAACGACGAACGTGTGGTCGCGGAAGGATTATCCGCACGAGAGCTCGACTTCTCGATCCGTTACGGATTGGCCCATGAACAAGAACGAAGCGACGTACAAGGTGCAGCAGCCCGGTAAACGCATGCGATCCAACGCGATAACGACCCTCGAGCTGCGAAGGAGGAACTCCGATCCAGCCACGAAGATCTCGGGTCTGAGCGAGGACAAGATGGGACAGGACACCAGCTCGAACGATCTGAAACTGGCGCCCGGCATGAATCTTCTCGAGTGGAAGGGTAACAATCTGTTCACCCTGGCCGGCCATCGTTTCCGTAAGGTGGCGAGATTCGCGAAGGACGACGTGTGCGTGTGCTGCCACGAGAAGATGGACGCGTTCGTGACGCAGGGCTACAAGTGCGTCGACTGCAAGCAGCTCTACCACGTCAAGTGCATTCAGAACGGCGGAGTCCTGAAAATGCCTTGTCTGCTCGCCAACACGCCGAGCAACAGACGGAAGAATAGAAAACCACCGCGCACACCGTACGACACTACGAAAACGGTCGCGTCCAAGTTCAATCTGACCGGCACCTCGGCCTTCTCCGACAGCACGGACAAGATCATCTCCGACGCCAAGGAGTTGGCGCTGATGCAAGACTTTATCACCAAGAAGATCTACAAGATGGAGAGTCAAGAGGAGGGACGGAAACCGAGCGAGGTCGATCGGGTTTTCAAGCATGCCCTCCGGAAGTTCAAGGACGACCTGGTGATCACGTACAGCGTCGCCATACAGCAAGGCGTGGAGGGCAACATCAAGTACACCGATTTGATCGCCAATTTTCTTCACGTTATGGAGACTGTCTGCAAGCAAGAGAACACGAGGGAGGATTTCCCTGTGACGATGGGCGTGAACGCATTCAGAGGCTTCATGAATGAATTCATGGCGATGGTTAAGACCGAAGCTCCCGAGAAG
The DNA here is from genome assembly GCF_000956235.1 of Wasmannia auropunctata. Lineage (NCBI taxonomy): Eukaryota > Metazoa > Arthropoda > Insecta > Hymenoptera > Formicidae > Wasmannia > Wasmannia auropunctata. The sequence continues at coordinate 964,368 of NW_012026829.1, forward strand.
CAAAGCAAGAAACGGAAGAAGGAGAAGAAGCGGAAGCAGGAGGAGCCCATACGGCACGGCAGTCACATGTTCCAGTTGACTATTATCAACATACCCACCGCTTGTGAAGTCTGCACGTCTTTCTTCATGTGGCCTATCGAGCGAGGACTCGTTTGCCAGAGTAAGTAATCTAATACACAATAAATTCGCGTTTTTAGATTTCTTCTTTTTTTTTTTAACAGTTATTAATTGTAATGACTATATTTTCAGATTGTAAATTGACATGCCACAAAAAGTGCTACATGAAGGCGTCGGCGGAATGCGGCAAGGATGGCTCTCTGCATGAAACGAATTCGCGCAAGGTGTTCGGCGTACCGCTGTACAAGTTGGACTGCGGCGACGGCAAAGTGCCACTCGTAGTAGACCGTTTGATCACGACTATCGAGATGCACGGTCTCTATACCGAGGGTATATACAGGAAGAGCGGCGTCAGTTCCAAAGTGAAAGAACTCAAGACGAAAATGGACGAGGGTGACTTGGAGAAGGTGGATTTCGAGAACTATCAGGTGCACGTCCTAGCGGCGGTGCTGAAGAGCTTCTTCAGGGACATGCCGGAGCCGCTGCTGACCTACGAATATTACGACGACTTCCTGCACGCGGCGAACTTGACGGATCCGCACGATCGAATCAGCACGCTCTTCGCCATACTGAAGAAATTGCCGAAGCTTAATTACGATCTGATGGAACGCCTGATTGTCCATCTGGCGCGAGTGGCGCGACACGAGGTGGACAATAGGATGTCACCGTCGGCCCTGGCCATCGTTTTCGCGCCGTGCATCCTCAGAACGAACAGGACCCTGCCCGCGCAAGATTCCCTTCAGGACGTGGGCAGGCAGACGCGTTGCGTCGAAACGATCGTGCAGGAGAAGCTGAGAGTGGTCCGAGTGACGCTGGCGGACATAAATACTCTCGAGTCTGCTTGTCACACGGCGACTCATCGGCTCTCCAGTTTACGATCGTCCAAGATCTTCAGTCCGGAGGAGTTGAACATAGCCGCTTCGAGCGCTGCAGGACGGGCGGCCGCGATGGACCGCGACAGGGATCATCGAGGAGACGAGGAGGAAGCGCTACTTGTCGATCATATACAAGAAATCCAGAAGGAAAAGGCCCTCTTGACGTCTACTCTACCGAGTTTAACGAGGGCTTCTTCGGACGATGATCTCCTCTTGTCAGCCACGGATCTGGACGATGGATCCCTCGACGATCTACTCCCATCTACTGCTGGTGAGTATCTTTTAAGAATTAATTACAATTACGCGATTCGATCAACAATTTTTTCCATAAAACTATTTATGTTGGCAAAGATTTATTAGGATTATAAGGATTTATAAAGAGCTCGTGCGTTTAATTACTTCATTGCTTTACTGACACTGAGTGATCGATTCTTGAGACAATTGTTTGTCATCAAATGAATAAAGACGCTTATGATAGGTACTAAGATAAATATAGATAGGTTTTCTAGACCTTTAAGACCTTTTACTTTTATTAATCACAGACGGACTCGTAAGGAAGAAGCCCGTTCAAAGGCAAAGTTCAGCAGACAATTCGTTTCCAACGATTATCAATATGGACGACGATATGGTAATGGTATGAATAGCGTCCGCAAGTTAACGTTAACGCGCGTTCTGAACAGTCGTAGCAGTCCGACAGATGATGCGAATTATCGTATTAGGGCAAGAGAAAATAAATAACTTTAATTGCTGGTCCTTTCAGCTAATTATTAATGTGTTGAAACGCATTAGCAATTATAAAAGCTTATAAATAGCTTTCGTAATTTGTTGATTGACTCCATAAAATGTAGTTTAATTGTGCGACTGAAATAATTCCATTTTCTCTTATCGAAGTCAGTAGAGAATAATCTAAAATCTATTTCGTACAGTGTGTGATTAGAAAACAGCTGCACAAATTTTAACTCTTTGCCGCATAATTTTTTATTCACAATGCATTCCTTTCTTTGAAGACTGTCGAAGTATTTTAGGCGCTACGTTTCGTTCGTCTATAGATCCTGAAAAGAAACATTATTAACGCGCCGCTTTATACATTTTAAATATAAGAGATAAAAGCACAGAAAAACTAGAAAGTATTTAAAGAAAAGCGTATACTGCTCTTAAAATATGTATATTTAAATACATATATATATATATATTTTAAGAAATTTCCGCTTATCAAAGTGATGAGGGAGTCATATCGAATTACTTGTTTTTACAAATTTACGTTCATAAAAATGTAATTTATTGTTGCACCGTGTTGCAGTTCTCGGTAAAAAAAAAACACGCTTTTTTACGGAGAATCTTTCTAATATACGATGTGTAGATGCGCTGTTCCTTTATGACTTATCGTTTAGCGTTAGTAGATCTGCCACTTGATAGACCATCTCTTCCCAAAGGATCTACTTGTCTACGTTCGAGTAGAATCGATAATCGACCGCTTTGAATTCCTGCGAGATGTTTTTACTGTATTTCGTTATGATGTCTGACGACGGTGAGCCGATTTAAGAAGTGTTAGATTTAGGCGCAGGGATTTAAGGGACGACCAAGAGAGAGAATAAGGAAAACCAAAACATAGTTTGTACATATTATGCAATATAACAAATTTCGTAATAATCTGTTATTATTGTTGAATTTACGCGAGAGACGTTTAACAAGATTTATATTTCTAATGAATATTTTGTCGATATTCGTTGTAGGGATAACCACGTCGTTATTCGGGTCTCTACCGGTTTTAGTTTCTTCTCTGGATCGATTTTTACTTAACGCGTTTTTTTTTTCTCTTTCCTCATGCTCAGATTCGTCCCAGAGACGCGTGTGTGCGTACGTGAGTAAACGCACGCATTTACAATACAAGTACTTATGTACATATAACGAATTCGCGCGCAAGACTAATCAAACTTTTTCGCTCGGGATTTATTGCATTTTTTTTAAATTTCGTTTTATAATTTATAATATATAAATATATATATATATTATATATACATATATGTATGTTACTCAGTGTGTCGTAGATCTTTATCGATTCTTCTTTTTCACGACTCTGCTACGCTGTCTCTTTCGTCTCATTCGCACGGAATTTCGTAACTCGTGCCACTTGGCGCGCGATAGCCTCTGACGATTGGAGGAAAATCGACAATGTGAAAGAAAAGGGGTGAAAGAGATTTCGATCTTCGCGTAATAGAAGTCTCTATCCAATAAGGATAATCAGATCAGGCTCCCCACTTACGTACCACGAACTTAATTGAATTCCCCTTGCGGGGAATTAATAGTTACGCTTGATGATGATCCCGGATAGAATTGGTCAGTGAATTGAGTCCTACCTTTTATTTCGTTTCCCGGCTCCGGTTTAGCAATCGAATATAACGATATATTTTCAATTATAATGGACACAGCGGACAAATGGAGAATTTATCATTATCGGGGGCGCGAGGTTTGACCTACATACCTAAATTTTTTATTCATTACTTCTGATCGCATACATCATACATTCTTTGTCGCGTCCAATCACCAAAGACTCGTACACGCGCGCAGTTATTTTTTCATTCTTATATTTACGTCAATCCAACAGGGGGTATTTCCTTTTCTTTTTTTATACTTTGCGTGCTTCGTCCGCTTTTTAATACTGAAGCGTCCTATATTTTTAATTGCCTTCGCATATATATATATACTTTGAAAGAATGAAACTTACAGTTCCGTCCTCTCTCGACTAGATCGACAGTTACGTTTGTGCAGCAGGTTGAATATTTTAAGTTTCGCGTATCGGCAATCGATGACGAGGTAAAAACTTCTTTTTCCGTTCAATTAAATCCCCGTCTTTGAGTACTGGACCACGCGCGACTTTTATCCGGATAACTTTTAGGATTAAGTCGAGTAATTAGAAAAAAAAAATAAGAAGGAAAAGAAAAGCAAGAAGGAGAGTCGTTCGTTCTTCCAGAGCATCTTTTTTTTTCTTTCCTCAACTCAAGCAAGGACCCATCTCCGCGTTTGCGTTCGTTTTTAAGAATAATCGACTCGGCGATGATGAGTATCCAAGCGATTATCGTCACGTCAAATCGATCCTCTCGATCGTTTTAGACGGGTCTCGGGAAACGGGACGATTTTAAATTGCCTTTTTACAATCGATAAGTTTTACAAAGTGTAGCTAAGGTAAATCGTTATGAAATCGTCTTCACTTTGCGTGAGGGAGGGGGGGGGGGATAAAATCGTAGTGTTATGTAAATGTATAAATAACGTTACCTTTCTCATCTATAAAGCCATGACATCGTGCTCGCGATGCACAAATGACTTTAAGCGAAGCGGAACGATCTTAATGGAAAAAAAATTTTCATATACTATAGAGGATACCTAAAAAAATATATATATATATATATTTTTGTTATGTCCACCGAATAAGAGTTCTAGTGTGTGTGTCGTCCTGCGTTAATATAATTAATTGCGAGTGTTAACGCGCTGGGTTTCATCCGGTACGCGGTATCGTTAAGAATAATCTTCCTTTTTTTTTTTTTATATGCGACTGTTATTTCGTTGAGGTGTTCCCCCCGGCACACGCGCGGTTGACTCAAGGCTTGATTTCAGCTCCGTTTTTTGGCTAGTCCATTGTTACGACATCGAGATATATCGAATTGTTGATTTCTCGTCTGTTCTCTTGTGAGACTAATAACCGAGCAATCTATATTCTTCGAGAATTTTTATTAGACAGTGGACAAGAGGAACGTTTGTAATAATAAGATATTATAAATCAGCAGATGTGTACTTCGATGTGACGGAACTGGGTCGCGTAAGATGAAGAAAAGAGAGGAAAAAAAAAAGAAACTAATTATCGTTGTATATGTAAAGTAATCATCTATACACAAGCACATACGCTTCTCTACTCTGTGGAAAGTGCTCCGCTCTTGCGATTCGCTCGCGCGAGGCACCGCGCGCGGTGCCGTGATCGCGAAACGAGATCTCCCCTCGACGTTCCTTATTTACCGGGCGAAAAATCTCGAACGGTCGTACGAATATAATGGATTTGCGAAGATGAGGTCCGCGCCTCCTCCTTTTCTCCGCAGGAAACGCTCTCGGAGTTTCCATTAGCGTGTCTAATTAAATGTACAAGAGCCTACACCCTACAGATATATATTACTCGTCGTCGCATATTCTCGTTCGGGATTTTCGCCGCCGCCGGATACAATCTTATCCGAAGGCAGTAAGGGTACATCGGTTGTGTCGTATCGTAAGGGCAGCGCGCAACAACTCTTTCATGACAATATCGTTCCGCAGAAAGTCGCAATTTCCGATACACCCCGCAACTGCTGCAACGACAACGGCGATTCTCGCGCTCTCCTTTCTCCCTCCGTTTCACGCTCTCGTATCCTCTCTTTCTCTCTCTCTTTCTCTCTCGATCTTCTGCTTCGCCGAATCTGTTTCATCGAATCACCGACGCGTCGACGAAGCAGCACGCCATTCGATCAGGCTCGCGTTCGATCTTCCGCAGCCATTCGGGAATCGAGGCAGTCAACGAACGCGTAACGAACGCGGAAACCCGAACCGAGATCGGTGCTGCGCTTTACTCGGCCGAATTTTCGAATTACGCTTATTATAAATATAGGTAAAAAAAAAGATGTATGTACACTCGCTGTCGCGTGCGTGCGTGCGTGTATGCGTGCGTGTGTGTGTGTATGTGTGTGCGATTCGTGTTCGATTCCCGTTCGCCAATTGTTCGAAGCTGCCTCGATTCCCACCCCGCTCGAATCGTCGCCGATCGACGATGAGGAAGTATTCTTGCGCTCTAAATTGCGAGCACTGAGATAAGTGCGGGGGGTGTAAGCTTCGTAAAAGTAAAAAAAAAGGCAAAATCAAACTCAGACAAGAGAGAGGCAAGAGAGGCAAACCGGAGAGGATAGTAATAGTTCTGGACGATCATTGAGAGACGTCGCGATATTAAAGGTGCAAATTCATGAGACGCTCGTTTTAGCGTTAAGACCATGGCACACAGAAAAATTAAAGCAGTAAGACATAAGCATTAAAAAAATCAACATGTTGGATTTTTGGTAGTCACGTGACTTCGACGTTAGTGTAAAAAAAAGAAGCTGGATTCTCTCAGCTTCAGCGTCAAAGGCTGTTGTTGTTTTGTTCTGAACATTTTAGAAATGATACGATTGACATTAAATTTGATGTTGCCGCTTTTCGTGCAAACCAACTATGATCACGTAATTTTGACGCTAAAAATGAGCGTCGAACGTCAGCACCTGAAAAGGCACCTTAATGCTCTTCCCTGTTTGTATCTTGACATAAACACATAATGTAAGGACGAAAGTGTGAGCAGGACGTCTGCTGATTCCTCGAATCGCGGGTATCGCTATATACAGGATGTTTTATAAACGGAAAACATATATTTTCTTGTATACTTTGTGCTTACAAAAGATAACGACTTTACGAAAGCTTATACGAAGTGTATTTTTGATTATAATCCGTCTAAAGCTAAATTAAAAAAGTAAAAATCAAAATTGTTTAGGGCCGTAGCGACGAGATGTTAGAACACCACACGCACATCCTGCTCGTTATATTTATATACATATGTGTGTAGCCAGAGTGTGTAGGTACTCGAAGGTGGGGTGTACGCTAAAGGTAGTACGTTAGTCTTGAAGCGGATCTTCCTTGGCGAAAATTTTATCCCGGTTACTCGTAATCCGTTGTAATTGTTCGTTACAATTATTTACAAGTTCTCAATATTGCATAAATCGGCGCGATCTCGGATTTTGATTTCCGCTAAGGAAAATATACGAATACGACTTTGCTTGCAAAATAAGATCTACGCACTTCTCTTGGAATAATATGTATACATATACCATTTATTTTTCTTCGAACGAGCGTGTATGCGTGAAAGACATATATAAATATCGTACCCCCGTGTGAATAATGCATGCAAAAGAAAATATAAATACATATATATATATCTATTATATATATATATATATATATATATATATATATATATTAAAAGTAAACGTGTGCGTGCGTGTGTATGTGTGTGCGCGCCTGTGTATCGTATAGGCATTCGCAAAAATGGTCGACGGACGTCAGCGTCGTTTCTCACACGACGGCACGCTCGAACGAGGAACGACGCGAATCATGTGCACGATGGAGATTATAGACTTTTATTTATACAGCGAACAATTTCGAGAGAGATACACGCGTGTGACATGACGACAAAACGCGCTCGAGGAGAGAGAAAGCGGAATACATTTTCTCGACTCGTTATAGCTCAAATAGGTTTCTCTTTTTCTCGCTCCCCTCCCCTTCCTTCCCTCTCTCGTTCATCCGTTGCGATTTTTACCTCCCTGTATTCCTTCCTTTGCTTTACCGATCGCGATCCGCACTGTGATTCACGCGTGGCGGAACCGTTCCGGCTTTTCGACGATCCGTCGAAGGTAGAGCCATTGAAGTTTTGACACTGATTTTCTCCTCGCAGTTTGTATACACGTGACCCTCCTCATCGACGAGCTCTTCCTCTTTTAACCCATCTTTCGTTCGCTCTTCCTTTTTTTTTTCACGTTCGACCGCTAATAACCGTTCGCACCCTAATAACCGAGAGAATCACCGGTGGGTGAGATACCGTGAAATAGATCGTGCGCAAGGAGGGACGATTCAATGGGAGCTCCGATATAGGGACGATAGAGAGGCGGTTTACGAGGCGTAACGCTCACCTCTTTTTTTTTTCTCTCTCATCCCGGAGTATCGACGCGGTGTCGACGACGCGATATGTGTGTGTGTGTATATTTGTGTGAGTGTGTGTGTATGTGTGTGTGTGTGGTGACCCACCTCACCCCCGTGAGTCCACGCGTACGCGATCGCGCGTAATTGTTCGGAAATCGATACTTCGGGATCAATCGGTGATACGCGCCAGCGTATTCAATCTCTTGCGTGTGTGCGTCTCCGGGAATAATAATTTCCGCGGGGGGGGGGGGAACAAAGAAGGCCGTTTGCTCCCGCGCTATACGTTCTTCGTTGATCGTCAAAGAATCCGCGCCGGAGCGCCTTGGATGGGGTGTCGGAAACGCGCTTGCAAACGGCGATGGCGAGACCCGTCGACCGTCGGCCGTTTCGCCCGCGATGAAAGGCCTTATAATCGATCGTTAAGACAAAGAGAGAAAGTAGAGGGACAAAGTGATGGAGGAGGAAGGGTTGATCTCTGATACCTCCTTGCTTCCTTTTTCGCGCGACGAAGGAAGACGATCGATCTCCGAGGCCCACGGGAGGGGAAAGAGAGAGAGAGAGAGAGAGAGAGAGACGTGTATCGATCGCCTTCGATTCGACGTAGCGACGTAAGGCGTTCGCAGATCAAAACTTGAGCGGAGATTATAAGAGGGTGGTCGGAGGGCGCACTTTCCTCGACGTGCGAATACGGGGGTGCCCCGTCAAATCGCGCTAATCACGTATGCGCGCGTTCTTTCTTATTTTTTTCTTATTTTTTTCTATTTTTTTTTTCTTCGAGTTTAGTTCACGAGCCTGTCTCTCGTTTTACTTGGTATGCCTGTCGGTGTGTGTAAGTGTGTGCCCCCCGAGTGTGTATTCGCGCCAGTGGCGTGTATAAGGACTGTGTATTACTGGCGTGGGAATGACGGCGAGCGAGATCTACTTTTTCGTGATCGATTGTAATTTTATATATAATATTTGTAAGACAAATTAAATATTATGTACAGTATACCTGACAGTAAATAATAAGTGTCTACCTTATATCTCTAAAAAAATTTCTGTCGCTTTTTCTTTTCAGGCACCTGTATAGATAATTGAATGAATGAATCGGCGGAATCGATACGCCGCCGGGGGACGCGCTCGTCGTCCCGTCACGCCTATTGTCTCGCCATTATAACGTTAATCTTTATTATTAAATGCAATATACATATGAAAGCTCTCATAATTCGCGCCTGGGGAGGACGGGTCGTCGAACATTCGGCACGCCAAACTCGTTATTATCAAGCCCCCGCTATTAAGCTAACGCATATCGTATGATCTAATTAGGATTTCCATCAAATAGCGATTGTGAATTAGCGCGGATAGATTGCCTACTGTGATCGCGCCCCTCCCCTTCCTCCCGACGATATTCATTGCTTAATTAGATGCCGCTTGCGCACGTTCGTTTGCGCTTATTGAAATCGGTACTATTCATGTAATCGCCAATTTTAAGCCGAAGCAATAATTGACAATGAGGTATTTGTCGCGACACAAAACGACGCGTGTGACGATCGGTTGATTCCGATAAATAGTGCCCGGAGAAATTACGTTTTACGTCGCGACCGCGTAAATTGATATAATTTTTTAGAAAATAACGAACTCTAATTCACATTGGATCTTGAGGCGAAACATGAAGCGAGCCAATTAACTACGTTAAATGAAATTAACTAATAAGCCCTTGAATCGTCTTTTTTTTTCCTTTGACGACGCTATTTATAGTCCACCGACGATTCCTCCCGCCCAATTAAGGCCGCCGCTTCCTCAGATTCCTGAGGGTGGTTTGCGGCCGAGGAATGGAGGAAATTCTACGCCGAGCGGCGCCGGTCCAGAACCCAAAATCCCTCGCAACGACGACAGAACGAACGGTAATGTTCCCCGGCCGGCAGACAGAAATGAAATTCCGGTGATTTAGCTGTTCGAATTCACGGACGCGCGCGCGCGCCCACACATTATACACACAAACACACATGTACAATCCTCTCCCGATAAATCCTCCCGAAAAATGGTCCGTGCCACTTCTTTCTCCGGGTACGTGCGCCGCCCTTTTCGTCCCTTCGATTCTTCCCGATCGACTCCTGTTTGTGAGGCTGATCCCTTTTTATTGGCACAGACGAGGCTTTTGGTTTTTCCGGCCATTGGTACACTCTCCTTTTCTCATCTTCAAGGATTTAAAGCCGCCGCTCGCTAAGAATTCGACAGAAAATCCGCGCGTTACTCTCGTTTCTTTTCCCTTTTTACGATCCGATTTTCACGGGATAATTAATGAAAAAAAAAAGTGAAAGAGACGGACAGCCACGAAACAGATTAAGATTTAGATTCAACCCAATTTGCTAAACGAGCGGTGTGCTCGATCCGCCACCGATTAGCCCGAGAAGGCGCGTGACGCGCGCACCTGATGACGTGCCACGTCACGAGCAGATCTAAGCGAATTTACGCCTTACAAATTGTACCACGGCGGACGTGTAAATACCAGGATCGACTCGACGTGAACGTGATATCGGAAATATCGACAGTCTCCGGCGCGTGGGTCCCAATGCCTGGGCGCTTTTATAATCCGAAGCCCGCGGTCTGCGGGGCGGTTTGCAATTCTCGTTTGCTATACAAGTGCTGGAACGTAAATTAATACTAACTACTTCCTCGACATATTGTGAGGTTTTTACTCTCCGCACCTCCGGTTTTATACCGATATATATATATATATTGAGAACAAAAAGAAAGTAAAATCGAAGCGGATCCTGCTCGATCTCGACGAACAACGATTATCGAAGAGTAGCATCCGACTGCCGCTTGAGAATTCGCAGCACGGTCACGATTGTTCTCCTCCCCCCCCCCCTCTTCCCTCCTCGATTCCGCTAATCGAATCGAATTGAATTTTCTTCCTCCCCACGATCCGAGGGGAAACCCTCGGATTCTTTAGTCGCTGCCTCCGGAGAGTCAATAAAAATTAACGATTGATTTGGGAAATTAGGACTCCCGACGTCCCTCGGATGGGGAGAACGACTGCGCTCAGGTGTCTCCTGAATAATGGAAGCTATAAGGTTTTTGGTAGTAATATTAGCGCGCACTTCTATTTGCGTAAGAACGAGTCTCTCCGCGGAAGAATAATAATAAAAGGACGAGGTGGAGGGAGAGAGAGGAAAGTTCGTACTCGAGGGAAGCTACGATTGACGTCGACTTCATCACGCTTGCAAAATCTCGAATGTAGAACGGAAGAGTCTAGTCTAACCTGATGGATCGCAAATTGGAACCTCTACTACGTTCGATATTCGCCGAAAGAAAGTAAGCAGCGGAACGAAATTGTCGGGTATTTACGAGGATCGGTTGCGTCCGTTGTTTACGTGTATCCGTCTGTCGTCTATCGGATTGTCGTTTCGGATGACTTTCCATTCCACGCGAAACTTTGCATCCGACGACGTGTAGCGGATCGAAGCGTCCCGCCGCGCCGCGTCACGCCGATTGAAATTCACTGCTCTCCACGTCACTTCCGGTGCCCCGAATTAGATCGACGAATCTCCACGATTATAATTTTCGACGATAGAGAAAATAGTATTTTATTTCGAGTACGAATTCGAAAGGATGCGAGAGTACGGGAACTAGTTTTTAGCGCTTATTGTTAGAGCGCGCGGAATTTTATACGAGACACGCGCGTCTGATCATAATCGGGCCATCACTACTGTATTCCGGGAAGCGGAACGAAACAAAGCAGCCGGAGTAAATGCGAGAGGGCATCAAAGGGCTTATTCTCGGCAAAACATATTACAGTTGCATATACACGCGATCTTTTTTCGAGATATTTCAATAAAATATTTTCACTCGCAAATTTTTCGGTTATATTGAGACAGCCGGTAATAAAGAATGATAGAGGGAATAGTATGGAAACCAGGGGAGGCGAGTGACCTCCCGTGTGTGTGCGGGAACTTTTGACCGGCTGGCTTCCAGGCAAACTTGTTAAAAATTGATCAAAGGTTAGCCATCTCGTTGGCAGCAATCAAATAGTTACGGTCATATGAGGTCTCTCGCCTGAAAGCGAGCGGGAGAGAAAAAGAGGAAGAGCGACAATGAAATGTGAAGAATAATACGGCGGCAATTTGGCGAAGAATTTTGAAAGATTGATTTCGATAAAACTGTGGTAATTATCTTGAGACTGTGCAACGGGAGGAATGTTAAATTCGTGCGATGAAATATGCAAAAGCAATTTCGAAAGGCTGAGATTTCAGGATTACTGACAGCTGAAAGATTACCGATGACAGATTAAAAACTGATAAGCGCGCGATATAAATATTTCGATTAGGACTTGAGTAGATTTGAATAAATCGGATAAACCTTTTGGAAGTAATCGGCAAATCAAGTTTCTCCCCTTCTCTCTCTCTCTCTTCTCTCTGTCACTAGACATCTGCTAAAAAGTCACGTATTCTTTTATCGCACGGAGAGGCGACAATGGAGACGTGGAGTAGGCGACGATAGACAGCCTGTTTGAGGAAGACAACGTGTATGCATGTGGCGGAATTTTTGGGCAGCAGTCGGCCTCGTTATGCTGGAAAATCTGAAATCGATTGGTGAACCCGGCCCGTGTCGGCGGGGCGTCTGCGCGACGCAGATGTCGACGCAGACGCCGAGGTTGCTCGTCAGGTCGATAGCGCCCGAGCTCTGGTTAAACTCCACGAACGAACTTCGCCGATGGTCCGTGAGGAAAAGAGCCCCCGGACTCTGTGCGGCACGATGCGAGGCGAGGCGAGGACGAAGGGACGGGGAGGAGAAGCTGGAGAAGTCTCGGAACGAGAGTGGTTCCGAGAGAGGCGAGAGAGAGAGAGAGAGAGAGAGAGAGAGAGAGAGAGAGAGAGTGGAAGAAGAGGAGATCCTTGCTCTTGCGGGCTCTGCCCTTTCTGTCGGCATCGCTGTCGACGAATTAATTACGGATACGCGAAGCTTAGACTTTCGTTTAATTTTGTCCTCTACTTCGACTCCCCCTCTCCTCCACGTCGAAATCGGGTCGAACCGATCTTCTTCGCTTCCTTTCTCTCTCTCTCTCTCTCTCTCTCTCTCTGTCTCTCTTTCTCTCTCTCTCTCACCGCGATATCCGATTATCGAATGTCGGTCTCATGTCAAAGAGAAGAGAGATCCGATTATTTATTTCCTGCCTTCGCCGAGTGCGCTATGCCGCCGTCGAGGCAGCGTTCCGTTTTGTGTCAAGTTACGATGGATTTCGAGAAATAAACCGAAAAGTAGGATGGAAGTTTAGGTCGAGCGGGATCGATCTCGCGCTTTACGTCTGCATACGGGGTCTCTTTCCTATACGCGAGAGAAATAAAAGTTGCGCAGCATCTCAAATGTTATATAGAAGCCCCGTTTTGCCTGTAAGGATAAATTTTTTATAGCGCGCGGGAATATGCCAGTACATCTCGCTAATACGATTTTTCAGTTTTAGCGAAATATTATATTCGCATCACGTCGGGAAATTTTTAGCTGGTCGTTTTTAAGAGAGTCGTGCGTATATATCTCGCTGCGAGAGACGTACGATTTTGCCGAAACTAATTCCTGATAACAATTACAATGCCCGTATGCGAGATCGATATTGCTGACGTCTGAAACTAGAATTTCACTTTTTTTTATTATATTTATAGTGAAATAGACGATCGTTCTCACATTTTTAATGAAATACATCGAGCGATATATGTATCTGAATATATATCGTGACAAAATAGATAAAACTTGAACTGCCTCACGACGAGGTAGACCCGATTTTAGAATCGAATAAGAAAAATGAAACAGAAATGAAAATATCCAGATCGTGTTGGATATACGAGAATAAGGCAAGAAACAAGTCGTATTTTCGTCCGAAAAATAAAGTTAATTGCATATCCTTAGGTCAACTCGCAACCGGAAATAGCGAGACAACGTTCGCTAAAATGAAGTTGATTCGGGATGCTCGTGATCGCGCGGCTCTTCCCTTTAATCCGGCTCGTTTCGAGATCTTCGAAAACACGACTCGGGGCACGATTCGTTCCCTCGATTCCCACGGGGAAATCGGCGTCGAATTTCGAAGCGGGCGCTGTCACGGTAAAGCGAGGTGGTAAAAAGTATCACGGGGTCTTGCCTGGGACTACACTCGGCGCGACGCGACACGCCTCGGAAGAGTTCGAAATCCGTGAAAATCTCTGCTCGATAACACTATAAATCTCGAGCGAGCGCGAGAGCGACCGCGCTCTCCTCCGCGCGCACACGGCAGGGCTTTACCTTAAGCTACGATCGATCGAGCGCAGTGACAAACGTCGCTAAATAAATTCGTTCCCCTGGTCGAACGGACGGGAGTTAGTCCTCGTAGTGGCTCGGCGCGGCTGCGAAATTATTTTAACGTATCGTCACCGGTGGACTCAAGGATTAGAGATGCTCAAGGACCGTTATGGACTCTCGTCCTGCGCGGAGATTTATATCATTGCACCTGAGAAGAATTGCACCCCCGCTAGTATCGTTTACAGATGCAATTTATGCAACGTAAAATAAAATTATGTGGATTTATATCATCCAAAAAAATGTTTTGCCTCACTGTTAAATCTATATAGTGTTGAATTTAAGTTTATTTAAGTCGCCACTGCTCCTACTTAATATATATTTATTTTTAACTAAAACAATATAGTTATTTTTAAATAAAACGATGGAACTTTACCCAAATTGGAGTTAAATCTGAATTGTTTTGAATTATTTAAGCCCATTGTTTTAGTTAAAAATAATTATTAAGTAGGAGCAATGACGATGATTTAAATAAGGTTAAATTTGACGACACCATGGATTTAACAGTATATGTAAATAGATTTGTACTGTCACGACAAAAATATACCGCTATTTTTTTGTATCTACTAAAATACTCTTTGTCACATATAGAATTTATAGCAGCAATAGTCTAACAATACTTTCTAGAAAATATATTCATTTATCTTTGACTGCTAATCTTTTCTATGTACCATAGTTAAACTTTATAAACAAATATGATTAGTCTTAACATGAATAGACACCACAGAAAAATTTTTTTCTAAATTTCACAAACAGTTCAGATATAAATTCTGTCTCCGTCATTAAGATTTGGTTAGTTATCAAAATATATGTGATATCACAGTATCTGCTAATCACTTATCTATACTTTAGTTAATTTTTTGCAGCCAAAAAATTTTGGCTGTACTTGCAGGATCATTTCTTTTTTAGCATAGGAAAGACCAGAGCTCGTTGGCATTGGATTCCGTTTATGTATAATTAAGAAATCATGAAAAAACTAAAATATTTCTTTTATATTATACATAGGTACTTTTCTCTAAGTTCTGTTTAAATCAAATAAATATTTCAATTAAAAGATCATTTAATAGAAAAATCTGATTCAAGAAGAGGCACATAAATTTTTAAGCTGCTTAAGCATTTCAAAATTTTATATTAATGTTCCTTAGCTGGAGAGAGTAAATCTAAGTGACGTATTATTAGTTATAAAAGAAAAGTTTCCGTTACTGTAATACGACATATTATTTTGAGCAATAATGCTTATAAGTTGTGTAAAATAAAAAGATTTAACTTATGTGTCTGTAATGTGACGGGTCACGTTGATTCATATTTAAAACAAACTTAGCTTGACTTACTATAATAAGCATATAAACTTTCAATTAGAACTTATTTATGACAAAATGATTTATTTAATATTTCTGTATTGAAGCAAGCTGCATTTAAAATAGTTTACATTATTTTTTTATAACAGCATTTTACTATTTGATCATTACAAAATAACTTTAAAAGATGCAATCTTTTTTCAAGAAATACATATCTGCGACCTGTTTTTACTTGTATTGTGTTTCCATTAATTATATGGAGTTTGTCGTTTAACCAATTTACACCGTGATATATGTCAATTTATCCCATTATTGGGGTAAATTGGCTACAATGTAACATGTTCGTATTTCACTTATTACAAAGAAACTATACAGTAAGTATACAGAATCGTTGTTGGCACGAAAATGTAGAGAAAAGCTCTTTCTACGATATTAGCACAGTTTAATCGTAATAAATAGTTGTTTAAAAAGTCGAATGCCTAAATTGTAAAAACTGTGTCAACGAGCTCCGGTCTTCCCTACACGGAGAGAGTAATGTGGAAAAAAAGGGAGAAAATTAGAGAATCTGTTCTGGAAGGATAATTTTTAACAATAATCCCTAACAATCTCAGGTTATATAATTAAGATAACCCGATAATTACATAAGGTATCGAAATTAGGACGCGACACATCAAAGGGAGAAGCGATATTACGAGAGGCTTCCAAAAGCGTCAATTGGTAAACACGCGTACACGTGCGTGAATCACAGCTACACGCGTTTTGGCGATGCGGTAATTCACAAGTCGTCCTCATTACGCCCGGCCTCGTCGAGCAAGCCGGCGAATCTAACACGTTTTCCCTTTTTCGAAAATTGTGCAAGTTTCATTTCGCGGCGCGGCGACGAGTTTTTTTTCCCCTTAAATAGCGCGGATGGTCCACCGCGTCGCGTCGCGTCGCGGCCGATGAAAACGAGGTCGCCGCGTCGCGCCGCTTAATGTCGGGGGCTTAAGAATTCCCCCCGTGAAAGAGTTCTCGCCAACCAAAGTCAATTCCATTCCATAGCCAGGCTTTCACTCTGACAGCTGTCGAAGACAAGACGCGCGCGTGCATATACACGCCAGGCCGCCACGCGCGCATGCTGTGGTAATACCATTTCGATCAAACGTGATTCACCTCTGTCACGTCGCGTCCTTCACCGCGCCGCCGCCGCCACCGCCGCCGCTACGGCTCGGCGCGACGTTTAGATGTCACATTTTCTCAAAAATATGTAGCACACCCTTTACATCTTTCTCGCACGTCATAACCGTCTCGCGCGCGCAGTCGATTCCCGCGATACATACATATATACGTACCCACATACACATATGTGCAACAATTGCGAGATGTGATCTCGTCGTGATCGCGGACGATTCCTCCGATAACGTAATTTCGCCCGGAGCAAACGAGTCGACAGCGGCGATCCGAAAGCGAACGTCTTATTCCCTCTCTCGTCTCCTGGCAAACGTCCTCGGGGGGGTCCCTTGTTCGCATAATATTCGCAAATTGCTAGTACCGCAATTCCTCCCACCTGGCTACAGCGCTTCTGCCGGTTTACGGCCGGCACTTCGGAAAATATACCGCTATTCTCTCGTTAAAACTTCGCAGATCGAAGGCGACGTAGCGCGTGATATAATAAGACCCCGGAGCATCCGGCGCGCGACAGAGACCACCCCTCCGGCGTGTCGCGACAGTGACGAAAAATGTAATCTCGATTCAAGTTCAACGTGAAAACGCAATCGCGAACGTCGATTTGAAAAAAAAAACCGCTCGCAATCGAGCGAACCTTTTGAAGGAAGCACAGACGCGCGTACATACCTCCATACATGTCTGAATCTCCATTTATCTATCTAAAAAAAGAAAAAAAAGTACACTTGTACAAAGTTTTTAATCCAATTTTCCGTGGATTGGCCCAAAAAATTGCTATCGGCAACAGCGCTACAATCAAAACTCGATATTGTATTTTATTAGATCAACGACGCGATAGGAAGGGAAAAGGAAAGTTCCGAGATACGTAATCGACGCTCCTTTCAGGCGCGGGTCGGGGGCGGCGGCTCGAGATCTCACGGAGCGATGCGAAGAAAAATATTTCGTCGTTCGACGTTCGATATACCCCGGTCGCGGAATAATATTTAACTACCCCTGCCGCGATTTCCACAGAGCGGAATGTGAAATTTAGCAATCCGGTAGAGATATCGTAGGCAAAAAAAGGCGTTATCTTACCGGTACACGGGCGAAGTTGTGCCGCTTAATAAAAAGAGAAAAAAAGAGGGAAAAGAGGGGGAGGAGAGAATAGAGAAGAGAAAATAGAAGAGAGGAAACCCATCCGCGAACTCGTCGCGACGCGAGAGAGGACGTATGCGGGAAATTATTAAAACTTTGGTGGATACGTCACGCGAGAGGGAGAGAGAGCGAGAAACGAGCGAATTCCCTCGGCGCTCTTAAAAATGTCCATACCGCCATTGTGCACGGTCATTCGACGTGGCCAAACGGGAACGAACGCGGTTATTAAATAACAAACGTGGTGAATGACATACGCCACGTGAAAAGCCCTCCTCTTTCGCGGTCTCTCCCTCTTTCTCTCTCCCGCCCTCGCTCTCTCTGTCTCTTTATCGTCCGGGAATCTTTTGCCGGCGGTGACGAAATAACGTGCAAAATTCGGAAGCAAGATTTTCAAAGCTATATCGCGAAAAAGAGACCCGGAGAGCACTGAAAGGAGCTCATCCCGACGATTTTTCCTCTTTCTCTCCCTTCTGTCCCGTGTAATTTCCGCTGCGTTGAAACACACACAAAAAAAAAAAAAGGAAAAGACGCAAAACTCGGTCTCGCGAAAAGCAATAATATCATTACGACGATACCTCGCGGAAACGATATCTCGCCGCAGAATTAACGTCATAAATAATGTTAATTAATGGTTCCATCTCCGATACAGCGGAACGAATTAAATAATGATCGCTGACCGCGCTCGTGACCATCGCGCGATCTCTCTTTCTCCTCTCTTGGTCCCGTTTATACGTCCGTCCGACAATAATTCCTCTCTCATCGCGACCGGCACCCCCCGCAATATTTTCCCACTTCCGCCGCTCCACTTTACACAGCCGCCCGCCGCTCCGCGCGTACACAGACGCGCGTCCCCCCCATCCCGCCTTTCACCCCGTCGCAAAAACACATTCGCATTTGTCATCGCTGTCGCTGCGGCCGATCTGACGATAAGCCTCACCGTCGTCGGCGAGAGACGTGGAGTAACTCGATGCATTTTTTATGCGCAAGAGTGCAACGCAACATCGCGACCATAATGAATTTATTATTCGCATAATTAATCAAAATAAAGAGAGCTCTCCCGATCTATCTTGATGCCCCGACAATAACGCGGATCGCCGACCCGTATTGCCAGAGCGAACGGCGCAATTGCCATTTGACTGAATCCCTTTTTTTGTCACGCTCGTCCTCTACCTTGTCCTTAGACTCGTCATTTCGAAAATAACCCATTTAGCAATTAATTTTCTTTATTTTTTTTTCTCCACCTCCCATTGCGCCTCGTAAACTTTCCTCGCGGTCGTTCGAGAGACCGCACGAGGTTGCGGGCATAAAAAGGGGCAGGGCATCGAGAGAGAGTTCGCGGAAAATATCCCCTCGAAAATTACCCAATAACCAGCGTGACCAGCGCGCGCGGCTCGCAATCAAGATCGTCGTCGCACGAAGGAGGTAAGGAGGCGGCGAGTCGCGGGGGTGGGAAGGAAGGGAAGGGGGCACGGGAAAAAGAGGAGAGAATCCGAGAAAAGAGAATCCGGTGAAAATGGTTTCTGTGTGCTCGCCGATCTCGTCTCTCTCTCTCTCTCTCTCTCTCTCTCTCTCTCTCTCTCTCTCTCTCTCTCACCCCCTCCCCCCTCGCCATCCCCCTCGGGTTTCCTTCCGTTTCCACCCAACCCCCCCAGGCCTCTGGCAGGTGCCTGCTTCTCTCCTTTCGCGCGACGTGTGTTCGTGCGGTCTGTCCGGCTTGTTTACGACGCGGGCATCGAAGCGAACTTCGCCCCCGGGGTGGCGGCGGGGGATGGGAAATCCGATATAACTCCGGCCAATGCAAGAGCGGCCGCGCTCGGGCGCTACGTTTTCCTAGCATGTAGCAGGAGAGAACGGAACTCTCTCTCTCTTTCTCTCTCTCTCTCTCTCGCGCGCTCAGCAGTTGCGTCGCGCAACTACCGCGGGGCAACCAACGCGCGAGAGAGGCACCGCCGCCGAGTCAGAGAGATGCGGTTCCCGGGAAGCTAACTTTCTTCTCCGAGGCAGACGCCAAAGCGCGCTTAGTCCGCTTATACGTGTGTACGCGTGGTATCACACGCGTATCACACGCGTGCGTGTGGCATCGTTGCACCCTTTGCGGCTGGGTTGCGACGCAACGAGAATGATGCGTGCGGGAGGAGGTTTTCCCCGAGACGCGACCGGGGAAAACTCGATTTAATAATAATCTCATTCGCGAGATGCAAACTTGCTATCCGCCGCGCGGCGGCGGCGGCGGCGGCGGCGGATCGCGGCAATTACGGCGTTTCACGCGCGACTGCACGCGACTCGCATATCTATGCGTATTGCGTGTCGAATGCGGCGCGCACGACGGATTATGGATATGGTTGTGTGGAAAGATTGAAAAATATCAACAGATATCTTTACATAATCACATTGCTTCCTCAAACGCAAAGTACATATATTTCCTCCCCTTCTCTTTTCCCGATAAACCGCCGGAATAATTCGTGCGACATTTTTTCCCTCCCGCGTATTCTTTTAATTATGTAACCCGCTCGGTCCGTAATGAATTCCACGCGGCGATGGCAATTCGTTTCTGCGATTTTCCCCAATGTGAATTCTCGGCGGATACTCGGAGCGGAGTGTCGTTTGGAAACGGAAACGGAAACGAACACTCGGGTAATCTCGACGCTACCCGTACGTTCGATCGTTTGCCGAGCGACGCTATCGATATTAATATAATATCCGCGTCGCCGTCGGCTTCGCGCTATTCAGGACGATTACCCCCATTAGCACTATTCCGCGAATACCCGAGGGTTAACGCTGAAGATCGGCGAATCTCTCTCTTCCTCTCTGTCTCTCTCTCTTTCTCTCTCCAGTCATAGGGGGATTATCCCTTCCGAGAACTAATTCCGAGGAAAATTTAATATTGAATCTCGCACAGTAGGCATTCGGAAATTTTGAGTCAGGCACGTATGCGGGTAATCGTGCACGTTCCGAATTTGTCGTTGCTGTTATCGATTCACTCGCCGTCTTCCCGTCTTCTCTCGTGTGTACGAAATCAAGCGATCGGTTGTAACATCGGTCGTTTCACGCGTGGCACAAACGACCTGCACGGATCGCGATTTATTAACGCCCTACATGGTATTTCTGATCGTTATCGTTATTTCTTAACCGTATGCCAACACATGAGTAACATGCAAAATTGCGCCGAGCTTTTCATTTAAGGATTTCTCGTAATAATAATAATAATAATAATACAATACATTGATCGCTCAATTGTGTGTGTCAATACTTACGCGTTAATAGTCGTTTCATTTCATGTCATTACGTCGACGCTGCATAGCGGTAAATGGGTACCGTTAATTTATTTGAGTTAATTTCTCGACATGCATAACAAATTGACCTACATGAGCCGGGATGCATATATTCAATAATACGCCAGGATATACACGCAATGTGCGATCGAGAGAGATGAGAGAGAGAGAGAGAGAAAGAGAGACACGTGCGATCGCCCAATTTATTCTTTCATAACTACCTCATTACGCAACAAACATTTTCAGCGCCTTTACGCGTCGCTGCGCGTGTACATTGTACGAATCACCCCGAAGGTGATTCGTTGAACGGATTCGGGGGGAGGATAGGCTAAATACCTTTATCCCTTTAAATAAAAACGAAAATGGTTGATATAAACATGTGTCTCGGAATAAGTACTTCCACCTCGAAAGCTTTTAAAGCTCTCTTCTCCCTTTCTCCCTCATTTTGTCCCGAAACAGTTTTCAAAAAGAGAAAAGACGAGACGCGCAGAAGGCGAAACTGCATACAGCCGCTTTCCTTCTTCTGTAGAATGTTTCGAGCAACTATTTCGGCGACAAGTTTTATCCCTTTTCGCGGGAGTAGGAATGGAAACGGGGTGGTTAGTACCTTATTCCGTTCGGGAGCTTTTCAAAACCGATCTGGAATTCGCCGTTTCGTGTCTCTCTGAAAAGATCTCTTCGACAACGATAATGCCGGGAACAATAGTCGTCCATTTGCCGAAGGAGGGCCGAAGTTTCTTGCTGCTGTAGCGTCGTCCTGGCGTTTGCAGTTTGCTGCGCTATGGAGAGAGACAGACAGAGAAGGAGAGAGAGAGAGAGAGAGAGAGAGAGAGAGAGAGAACGATCCCTCTGATGTCTTTCGTTCGATATCGAAAATCAGTACGAATAATCGTCGCCGGAGAATTTCGGGGGATCCCCGGACCATGAAACTGAACTGAGAAGCGGGATCGCGTCGTGCGCGAGATGAACGCGACGTGATTGCAGGTACCTCGCAGCTGCATAGAGTCGAATCGAGATACGGAGGTAACGTGGTCCGAGGGTACGATAAATATCGCCCTTCCGGAGGAACAGCGGAGGACGTTCAACGTCCAGGCGCTCCGTTACTGCACATCTGGCGCTGTCGCTATGAATATAAGCCCCCCCCCGGTATACCCGCGGAGCCGGCTCCACACCCGGCACTTTCCTTCGCTCGCCCGGTCCCAAACTCCGCCGTCGTCGTCTCCCTTTACCCTTTGGTCACCACACACGCACACACACACACCTTCGACTTCTCTCTCTCTCTCGTTCTCTCTCTCCCCTTCCGTCTCCTATCTCCGCGTCGCTCTCGTTCCCAGGACGGGAAAGTTTCATCCTGTTTTGCGCCCAGGAAGGATAGAAAGGAGGAAGGGGGGAGGGGAGGGTGGCGCAGGGGAAACCCGCTAGATCGCCGCCGGAGATGGCTGTGTGTCGCACGGTCGCTGCATCACGACCCGGCGCGAGCCCGGCGGTCGTCTCTCCCGGTGTGTAGAAATAGATGGAGATAGGTAGAGATATAGAGGCGTGCAGGATGTAATCGTTGGATCTCTCTGTGCGCGCGCGGTATTTCCCCGCGAGGATCCACCAAGTTCCAGGGTCGTTCTCTCCCTGGTTCCGCGCACTCGCACGGGACGCGAGTCGGAGCGGAAGAGTCGACAGGATGCGATCGCGCGGGGTAGGCGAGGGGGGAGGGACCGGGAGGAGGAAGAAAAAGAGCGCACAGGATAACGGAACGCCGTTGCATTTCGGAATCAATTTACCCCCGTGTTCTCCAGGGGATACCGCGAGTATCCGGGGATACTTTTGTTCGATTCGCCGACGTTTTCGCCGACGTGGACCGCGTCGCCGGGTCGAGGTTGCGAGGCCCACCCCCCCCCGCGCGGCGCGCTGATATCCGAGTCCGGGGGAGCGGAATACAGGTTTAGAAGTTTTAATATCCATTCCCTTGAAAATATAAAGACGTTTCGCGGCTGCCGAAGACGAAATCGCGCTTGAATACCTCCTCCAATATATCATCTCGCATCATTTATCTTTTTTCACGGCTGAATGGGGGGGGTTACAGATAGCACTTATCTTTTGCGCGCTAGAAGGTAATTTTATACTCGCGGGCAAGATTTATTTTCCCGGGGAAAATTATCATCCGCTGTAAGTTTATATACACACACGCGCGAAACGCCAAAAAAGCAGCCTCCAAACGTCACGTCCCGCCCCGTGGAACGTTGCCATTCGTCTTGTCAGCGTTCCCTCTTTTACCTCGCCGAGCCTCGCCCGCTTCTGACGCCGCGCACGCGGGCGCGCACCTATATATGCGATGCGATGCCTCGCCTGCCGGTTTTAATCTTTCACACTCGCGAAACGCACGGTGAATATTCGGCATCGCGGGGCTGGCAGGACGGGGTGCGGCGCGTTCGTTTCCGTATCATCGCGATCTCGACGCGCAGTATCGCGCCTGTTATCGCGACGAAACATTTATGTCGCCACGTTTGGCCGGGTCGTCGCGCGTACGATCGGATTTTTAACGAGATCGTCGAACGATCGATGGAGCGCTGTTTACTTTTTCCCCACACGAGAAATTCGTTTCGCCGATATTTATAAGCATCGATCTTCCGGCGACGGCCGGAGTGCACGTCTGCGGCCCACTCATTAATTTCTAATAACGATTCCCGCGGACGTAAAGTTTAAACGGAACGACGTCAAACTTATACGCTCGGACGTCCCCGGGCGCCGTTCGCAATCTTCTTTCCACGTGCTGAACCTGCTCTGGTCTCTCTCTCTCTCTCTCTCTTTCTCTGTCTCTCTCTCTCCCGGTCAGGCAGCCAGCCAACCAGCCAGTTGTCTGTCAGCCCAACGAACCAGCCGGCGTCATCCCCTTTCGCTGGACGAATGCGAGGGGGATGATGGACCCGAGCGAAGCCACAAACTAATTACGACCTGGGGCGCCGTTGAGAATAGAATACGCGCACCGGCGGTTGCACGGGGCTGCGAACAGAGAAGCAGCCCCTGAAGGGGGATAAACGGGTCTGCGCGGGAGACGACGACGACGACGGCGACGATGGCTCGTCAGTACCATTAGTATTCGGTGTATATACGGGGCGAACGAAAATCTTCCACCTCGTCTCGCTCGTACCTCGCAAAGTTATTTAGATTAAATTTCTCTTTCCATATCATTAAGACGGAGCTCGAAGGACGAGTTCGCAAGAAATTGTGTCTCTCGCGCGATGGACAGGAGCGCGAGTGATAGGAGGCTACATGAAACGGCTCGTACGGGGCGGCTTTGCGATGTAGGATGCGTTCGCACGCATGATGATAACATCGGGATATTGTTTGATGACAATAATGAGCGTCGCGTCCCCATCCCGGACTGTGCAAGTGGGGTATATACACATATACACGTTCACGAAAATGCCGCCCGTCTCATTCGTCGTAGCCTGCTGTTGCTGCTGCTGCTGTTGCTGCTGCCGCCGCCGCCGTCGCCGCCGCCGCCGCCGCCGCTGGTGTCCAATTCGAGTGGTGTGCGCCGACGCAATTAAATCCTCGAGCACCTAATTGGCCGTCTCGTCGTCGCGGGCTAGGCTTAATTGAACTGTATGGACCTAACGACGTAATTGTCGCGGCGATTTAGAATACGAAAATTTCGCCAAGACCGAGATGGCGTGAGATAAGAACGTTACAGAAGAGAGCTAAACGGCTCTTTTATGCTCGGCGAATATTATTTTCGTTCCCATCCCCTTTCCCTCTTCCCGTTATATCCACATCGAGCCGACCACATCGTGGGCGGATGTAATATACGAAAGTAAAACAATATCACCCGCGCGTATAAGAGGAAAACCGCCGCTTTCCAATATTAAATTCAAACACCCGCTGTTATCATGATTACACAAATTAGCTGCTATTTATCTATGTAAGGTCAACTTGGTCCTTTAGATAGACAAATAGATGGCTAAATAATTTACATGTTTGTAAATTTGCGCAGTCGATCGATTAACGATATATTGTCCATCCCCCCTCCTCTTTCTCTCTCTCTCTCTCTCTCTCTCTTTTTCTCTCTCTATTTATCTATTCATAGAATTTATGTCTATGAATAGGTAAGTAGAGACCAAATTGCGTGTAATACACGCGACGCCCGAATGTGATGGGAACATTGGTAGAGAAAATCAGTTCTCATTCCGAGCTCTCTAATTTCGGTACGTCGACCGGATATTGAATTATACATGCACATTTTGATGTTATAAAAATAAATGATAATTCTAAAAAGAAAGACAAACGATCGATTATGCAATCATCACTTCGAACTGCATACGGTGATAATATTGATATATAGAGGAGGTGCATTATCCCTTGCGTTCCGTGCCGGAAATTGCCGCGTGGACTCGTGGCCCGTAATACGAGCCCGATACTAATTCGAGGGCAAGAAGCACGTGCACCTTGTTTATAGCAATGGTGACAAATGAATGTCGCGAACTTCTCGCTTCTTCGTTAATGATTCACGTGTTATACGACGACGGGGCGGGGAATAATGAGAGCACGTGTCACGTGGTCGTTACCTGAATCGCGGTTGCAGCCGCGATATAATAAAACGAAGACGTGGCCGCGGGGCGGACGCGGAAATGACCGGGGCGCGAAGGGGAGCCGAGCAAAGCCGTTGCACGAATAATTGCCCAGGGAGCAAGGAATAATCAAGGTTGCCCGGATTACGTCACGACTGGCCGGTTAGCCCAATTTCTGTCGAAGAGATCGATGGGCGGACGACAATGCGGCCGACGAGGCGGCCTCGTATTATATACGGCCTCCGAAATATAACTACGCGCGAAAGAGTTTTTCGTCGATCCTGTCGAAGGGGAA
This sequence comes from Wasmannia auropunctata, assembly GCF_000956235.1. Taxonomy (NCBI): domain Eukaryota; kingdom Metazoa; phylum Arthropoda; class Insecta; order Hymenoptera; family Formicidae; genus Wasmannia; species Wasmannia auropunctata. The sequence continues at coordinate 990,126 of NW_012026829.1, forward strand.
ACTTGACAGTTTGACAGAACAAAGAAAACAACTCTAACGCGCTTATTTTTTTATTTTCTTACGTAATTTTTTTTTTTAAGGGTCCGCGAAGATCGAACCCACCTTCTCGAAGTTGTAAAATGTTAATTGGAACACGTGGACGGACGAGGGCGCGCGATATTTACGAAAACCCATAAATAAAAAAGTTTTAATATCACTTCGGTAGTCCGGCGAAGGAGAGCGTGCACCGTGTTCGCGATGTTCCGTAATTTGCGGATAACGGGCGCTGTACTTCGTCTTTAATGATACTTCGCCGGCCCGAGTTTTTCATCGGACGGCATTCGGTAGCGAAATAATGAGAGAACGCAGTTAATTGGCGCATTAATTTCTGATATCGGGGGAGAATTTTTGCAGCAGCGGCCGGATGCGGCTTCTCTCGCCACGGCAAGGTTTTGCACGAAAGTTTTACAGATTCGACTACAACAGACCGGCATTATTTGCGTACACAGTGGGCAATATAAATTGACAATAAAAATCAGAGACAAAGATCGCGTAATAAAACGCGTCATAACGCTTTAATAAATGTCACATGATAGTCTCGCCGATGCCTTATGACCCGTGCACGACGGAATAGTGGCCATAATCCATCCTCATTCGGATAAGAATCGGCAGTTCCCCGGGAGGAGAGAGTTCCAAGAGTTCTGGCGTCGAGATCGCGTCGTATATAACGAAAGGTAAAAACGGAATGACGTCCGACGAGGCGTATCATGTTTGCGTATTCGTGGTCAACCGGCGAATCGCATGAATTTTTGAGCGGCACGGCAAAATAGCGGGATGACATTATATAATAACGATCGATAAATTATTATTAAAGGTGTATTATTAAAAGGGGTTAAAATTATCGTGTATTAACTATGCGGTAAGTACTGCCACTGTCTGATATGGAAATAGAAAAAATTATCTATTTCTCATAATCTTTCTTCGCAAAGAGAAGGAGGGGTGGGGGGAGAGGGGGGGACGCGGGCGCGAGAGTCGAAAGTATAAAAATATCACCGTCTCTCGAGATATTCCGAAAGATTAAACCCGCAACTAGAGCATTATTACTCAGCAATTATTTACGTGGTCATAAATAATTTCGCGCTACTCTCACACCTCAACGCGAAGTGTTATTGGTCGCAACATAAGAAGGCACTCGTGTCGACATCGACTTGTTTTTCTCTTTTTTTCTCTCTCTCTCTTTCTCGCTCGAACTCGTACACGGCCGCCCCTTCAATCCGGAGCGCAGCGCAGAGTCGATTGTTCGCTCGTGTTAGGTGCGGCAAGACTTCTCTTTTATTATTCTTTTTTTTCACCTGTCTGCTCTCGCGATGTGATAGTTATAACGTTTTGCTTTTGTTTAAAAACAGCCATCAATCAACGGGCATTCAATTACGGTGGGGAGAGGTGGACTTCGAGAGCGCACTCCTCGTCCCTCTCGATATTTTTCGCGTCGGCTGAACGTCTGAATCGGAAAAATGACGGAAACTGACGAGTGGCGAGAATCCGCGCGACGCGGAGGCGAGGGTGGCGGCAGGGGGAGGAAGGGGGGAGGGAAGCGCTTATACTTACAAAGTTCCG